>NC_133373.1:5390706-5454641 GCF_049309525.1 Garra rufa | reverse complement strand
AATGATAAAATGCGCAAGAAGTGACTCTCAGAGCATTTTTAGAGATCGTTTTTGTTCATGCACTCATATATTGAAAACACAGCGAGCGTCACACACGCAACACCAAATTATATATATATATATATATATATATATATATATATATATATTTTTTTTTTCAGAAGAATTTTTTTCTGGTAAATAAATTCAGGTAAAAAAAAATCTGGTAAATATTATTCCTTAAAATAATTAAGTTTTAAAGATTTCATTATTAGTAGTAGTACTATCATTACATTAAGTAATATATTTCTGTCATAATTTCTTCAAGTTAAACCAAACTTTTATTTTGTCGGTTTGCTGTGAAGACCAATACGTTTCTGTTTGTATATCATGAACATGCAGGATTTGCTTTTAAATAGTACTTTTGTGGCATAATATTCACAGACAATAGTCTATATTAAGTGTGCTGACCTACTTTTGATTTATTCATCCAAAATTGGGCAAATTCCGTGACATTCTGCATTATGCAGTCCATTCTATTTTTATGATTGGATTCTGCAATTCCGTCAGCGTTTTCTGCATCGCAGAAAGCATAGTGCCCTATAAATATTCCGAGTTCATTTGAAACCAGGGCGCACCCAGTCCTGCCTCCTCATGACAGCATCGACATCGTAGCCATGGTTACAGTTACAGCAGATGCACAGCAACACTGCAGCTGAGATGGACGGCTCCCATTAAACAGTCTTACTATCTATGCTCGTAAACAGCTTTCCTTCCCTCTGACATGCAAATGTAACACACCCATGGCCAGTTGCTATAGTGACTGCAGTGAATGGAATGACATTAAACATGCCCACTCTGGCCAGCCTCAATGAACCTGGCGCCTTTCTAACTGGTTGGGCCTGTTGAGTGACAGTGAGATGAGCCATTGTGTGGCAGCGGTGTGGAATTTTTCCGGCTAATCTCTGGATTACCGCCACGCTGAATAGAGCAGCGGCTCCATTTTCCTCTCTCAAAGGTTTCCAGGTGAAGTAACTGGAGATGGCACCCACGGTCGAAAACAGGGACCATATGGACCATATCTGTATTCCCTTACCATATTCAGTGATTCTGTATACATTTAAGAGCTGCATATCCTCATATCTCTCAGACATGTGTGAGCTCAAAGTGGCACTTCAGGACACGGTCAAACATGGCTTTATACAGTAGTTTATGCTGCATGCTGTCAGTTATGTTGTGTTTCCACAAGGGATAGTTCACCCAAAAAAGAAAATCCCTCATGTCATTCCAAATCGGACCACACCTTTGTTTATCTTCAGAAGACAAATTAAGATATTTTTGATGATTAAAAATGACTGCTTTGCTGCTCAAGATACATTAATTATAATTATTAATTATTATAATCAGTGTTGAAAACAATTGTGCTGCTTAATATTGTGGAAACCATAATGTTTATTTATTTTAATTTTTTTAGAAAGTTCAAAAGAATGTTTTTTTTTATTTAAAATAGAATACATTTTATTACTGCCATTTTTTTTTTGCAATTTAACGCACTCTTGGTGAAAAAAAAATAGATAGTTTAAAAGAACAATTTATTTAAAATAGAAAAAAAATTATAACATTTTTATAAATGTCATTACTGCCATTTTAATCAGTTTAATGCGTTCTTGGTGAGTAAAATAAAATGTAAAATTTTAATTTAAATATTTTTAAAAAGAGTTTCAAAGAACAGAATTGATTTAAAATAGAATAATTTTTATATTTTTAATTATTTTTAATTATTTCAATTATTTATTTTTCTTGGTATATAGAATAAAATTAAATAATTTTTATAACATTTTTATTAATGTCATTAATCTCATTTTTAATTAATTTAATGCATTCTCTGTGAATTAAATTTAAATTAAATGTAAAATCAGATCAAAGAGGTTTCTTTTAATTGTATAGACAGTTTAAAAGAACAGAATTTATTTAAAATATGATTTTATAACATTTATAAATGTCATTACTGTTATTTTTAATACATTTAATGCATTCTCTGTGAACAAACTAAAATAAATTTTTTTGTATAGAGAGTTCAAAAGAACAAAATTTATATAAAGTAGAAAAGTTTTTATAACATTTTTATAAATTTCAGCACTGTCATTTTTATCAATTGAATGCAAGGTAATTAAATATAAATTCTTTTTTATTTAGAACAGAAAATGTATATATTTTACATTGTTATAAAATTTTTAATCAAATTAATGCATTCTTGTTTAATAAAATAAATAATTTCAATAAATTAAATTATTTTTCGTTTGTTTGTATAGAGTTCAAAAGAACACAACTAACATGTTCAAGTCCCAGAAAGGTAGTAAGAACATTAATAAAATAGTCCAGAAGAGAAGGAATTGTTGAATAAAGTTATTATTTTTCTTCTCTTTTCTCACATTTACAATCAAACCACTGGTGTATTTAACAAAGTCCTTACTACCTTTCTCAAGCTCAGAAAGCTCTCAGAAAATATTGGATATTGCTTTTTAAATTCATAATTAAAGATTCTTAAAGTTTCTCATCACAGAACAGAGAAGGAAACAAAAAAGTACCTCGTTTGAACTCTAATACTTTGTTTAATTAAAATAAATCCTTAAATTTCATAATAGCACTTCTAGTTGAAATTCGAACCGAGTTTGCAATCAATGTTTAATAATGTGGTAAGCAATTATGCGCTCTCATCCTCGCCTCCTGAGGTGATGAGACAGGTCTTACCTGTTGTACAGTTAAGCCAAAGTGAAACTACCAACGGCCTTGAAGTGCAAACGGATAAATTTAGACTAGGCAGTGACATCTGTCGTCAGAATAATTACCTTTGTTAATGTCTGCAAAGCCATTTTAACCTTTATGTCTAGATTTCTGCCTGACTTTGGGACACGTCAGTTTGTTAGTTAAGGTTTTCTAGTTTTACCCTTCATTAATTCTTATTTACAATGAAAAATTGTGTTTCGTGTCTGGTTTAAGTATTAAAAGTTGCTAAAATATGTGCAGGTAAAGCAATAGAAGTAGAGCAAAACATAAGATTAACTTTCCAGCTTTATGATGCTATCACACATCTTTTCTTGTTTTAACAACTGAATTTGTTCAGACATTGACATTGTTCTCTGGGATGTCTGATGTGGTTAGTAATGTTTTGAATAGTCATATCTGATATTTTCCCCCCCGCTCATATATTTGACACTTTCTAAACACCGTCTGACAGCAACTTGGGTGAAGCTCAGTTTGCAGCTTCAAAACTAATTGTCAAAACCGGCAAATGTTAGTCTTTAATATAATGTTTGCCAAGCAATAAGACGCCAACATTGTGACTTGAGTTGAAGTCAGGTCTCAAGTCCACATCTCTGGTTTTCACTGATAAACATTTCATTGAGCAAATCTAGGTCAAATGTGTGTTGAACAGTTCTGGCCTGTTTTAAAAACTCTTTGAGTAAAACGTGTAATTTGGTTGAATACAGATAAAGTAGGACACTTCAGCTTTGTTGAGAATTTTGTATGCATTACTTGCATGCATTCATACCTATATGAGAATATTTAATCTGTGAAACACTGAGATATTCTGTAGAATGTTTTTAACTCGTTTTTCCATACAATAAAAGTAAATGGGGTCCAAAAGTCAATAGTAATAGTTTTGTGTATAAATATATATGTAACCACTTGAGAGTGAGTACACTACCATACAAACCATTCAGTACTGTTTTTTAAATAAGTCTTTTACTTTAACCAAGGCTGCATTAATTTGATCAAAAATACAGTAAAAGCTGAAATATTGTGAAATGTTATTACAATTTAAAATATTTTTTTTTATGACATTTTAAAATGTAATGTGTTTCTGTGATGGAAAAGCTGAATTTTTAGCATCATTACTTTAGTCTTTAGTGTCACATGGTCTATCAGAAATAATTCATAATGCTGATTTGCTGCTCAAGACAAATGTATTATTATTATTTATTATCATCAGTTTTAAAAACAATTGTGTTGCTTAATATTGTTGTGAAAACCATAATATTTAATTAGTTCAAAAGAACAGAATTTATTTAAAATAGAATAACTTTTAAAACAATTTTATGAATGTCATTACTGTCAGTTTTAATCAATTGAATGCATTATTGGTGAATAAAAAATATTCAAATAAAATAATTTTTAATAGAGAGTTCAAAAAAACCTAATTTATTAAAAAATATTATTATTTTTTAAATAAATGTAATTAATGTCAGTTTGATTTAATAATTTTTTTTTATCAATCTGATGCATTCTAGGTGAATAAAAAAAATTATATTTTCTATAGAGTTAAAACAAACAAACCGTTCAGTACTTTAACCAAGGCTGCATTGATTTAGTCAAAAATACAGTAAAAGCTGAAATATTGTGAAATAATATTACAATTTAAAATAACTGTTTTCTGTTTTATCAACTTAAATTATTTATTTAAATTATTTAAAGTGTCACATGATCTGTCAGTTAAATGTAATTTTTATAACCGTCATTTTTACTGTCATTTTTGATCAATTTAATGCATTCTTGGTGAATAAAATAAAATGTTGTTTTTAAAATTTAATTAAATAAAATTAAACAAAATTAATTATGTTGTAGAAAGAGTTCAAAAGAACAGAATAGATTTAAAATAGAATAATTGTATAGCTTTTATAAAGGTCATTACTGTCATTTTTAATAATTTTTAATGCATTTTAATAATTTTTAATGCATTCATTTTTGTATAGATAGTTCAAAAGAACATAATTTAAAATAGAATCATTTTTATATTAACATATTAACATTTTTATAAATGCCATTATTGTCATTTATTATATATTTAATGCATTCTTGGTGAATAAAAAAAATAAATTGAAAATTAAAATTAAATATTTTTGAAGAGTGAGTTTAAAAGAACAGAATAGATTAGATTTTTTTTTATAAATGTCATTAGTCATTTTTTAATCAATTTAATGCATTCTTGGTGAATAAATGAAATAAAATGACAAAATAAAATGTAATAATAAAATAAAATATAAATTAAATTAAATTAAAAAAAATTTATAGAGAGTTCAAAAGAACAGAATATATTTAAAACATAATTTTCTAACATTTTTATAAATATAATTGCTGTCATTTTAATCAATTTAATGCATTCTTGTTGAATAAATAAAACAATTATTTGTACAGAGAGTTCAAAAAAACAATTTAAAATAGAATATTTTTTTATAAATGTCATTATTGCCATTTTTTATATATTTAATGCATTCTTGGTGAATACATTTTTTTATAAATTAAATAAAATTTAATATTTTTGTAGAGCGAGTTTAAAAGAACAGAATAGATTCGATTTTTTTAATAAATGTCATTACAGTCATTTTTTAATCAATTTAATGCGTTCTTGGTGAATAAATGAAATAAAATGACAAAATAAAATGTAATAATAAAATAAAATAATTTTATTAAATTAAATAAAAAAATTGTATAGAGAGTTCAAAAGAACAGAATATATTTAAAACATAATTTTCTAACATTTTTATAAATATCATTGCTGTCATTTTAATCAATTTAATGCATTCTTGTTGAATAAAATTAAACAAAATTATTTGTACAGAGAGTTAAAAAAACAATTTAAAATAGAATATTTTTATAAATGTCATTATTGTCATTTTTGATCAATTTAACGCATTCTTAGTAAATAAAACAAAATTAAATAAAAAAATAAACTAAAATTAAATATTTTTGTAGAGAGAGAGTTTAAAAAAACACAACAGATTTAGAATTTTAATAAAAGTCGATTACCGTCATTTTTTATTAATTTAATGCATTCTTGGTGAATGAAATGAAATAAAATATGACCCCAACTAAAATAAAATAAGACCTTTTGAAAGGTGACACAATTTTCATTTTTGGGTGAACAGTTTTGTGGCATAAAAACTTTTTGTGGAAAATCTCTTAACATTTGCCAGTGCCAGTAATTGAAACCTCTCTATAAGATACAATCTTCTTTTTAACAATCCTTAACAAACTTACCATTTGCTAAGAAATGTCATGGTTAATCCAGCACACATTGAGCCTCTGTGTATACATAGTGATCAATACTGTCCTCCGAAACATCTTTATTGCATTGTTGTGGTCGTACTGTTGCTGTGTTTGCCTTACAGGAGTCAGGAAGATAGCGGACTATAGTGAAAAAAACAGTCGCTCTGTCTCTCTCTCAACACAAACACTATTAAAGTTAATGATCAGCCATCCACATCCTCCATGTGCGTGTGTCGGAGAGAGAATGGTGAAATGTTACCACACAAACACGGCATTGTTTTTGTACAAATGTAGGTCATCACATTTTTCTACTTCTAATTGTTGAAAAGAGAGTGGCATTTAAGTATCCTGCAGTGAGCCGCATTTTCAAAAGCAGTTGTTTGTAAAGCAGTCAGATGGATGTTTGATTGTGTGGGAATGAAAGTGTTGCACTATGAGTGTGCAGTGACTAATGCACTTGTTTGTGTCTTCAAAGCAATTACAGCACTTCTCTCACTTTAAAGTGTGCGAGTGTGTGTCCTGTCCCAGTGCGTAGGGTCTTTTAGATAAGCTTAAAGACAGGTGTGGAATGGGGTCATTCGGAGTCGTGAGCCGATACACATGCTCTTATCCTGGCGGCGTGCCATGCACGAGGCTGTAGTGGCAGATGCAGTGACGCATTTGGAGGCGATTGATGTTGAAAGTTGAGTGTGTGGCTTAATATGCAACCGAAGTATCCATTTGCAATTCGTACGTAACGTTGATGGTATTCTGGCTCCAAGGTTGGAAAATATACTAAATGCACATGATGTTCAACGACTTTGTGTCGACTTTTGCATTTGTGATGAATGAATTGATATCTGTATGGTAGTGTAATCTGAATTGATGAGTCATCTTGCACAAATGGGCATGTCCAGTTTTTTTTGTCCAATAAAAATCTCACTAAGTAGCAAAGAATTCTTATAATCGATCAAAAACTTCACTCTCTTCGATTCATTTTAAGTGATTCACTATTATCAAATTAAATGAGCCATTAATTTACAGCATCATTTATAACAATTTTAAGAAATGCTTAGTGATGGGTAAAATGGAGTTAAACCATTGCATTGCAAAATGATTCGGAATTTCGAAGTGCTCCAGTTGGATCTTTGCACATTGCAAATAATTTGATTTAGGTTGGAATTTCACATAAAGCAAATAATTTGTTTTAGACCAGGGCTTCAAATGGGTTCGTGAATTGAATGATTCAAATCAAATTATTTGTGATACGCGATTTGAAGTCCTGATGTAAATCAAATGATTTGTGAAATGCAAAGATCCAATTTAATGATGGTTCACGAGTCATTATTATTGGAATTTCAGAGCGGGTTTGTGAATCTTTTGCATTAGATTGGAACTTCGGAGTTTGGATTTAGAATCATTTGATTTAGATCAGAACTTCAGAGTGGGATCGTTAATCTTTTGCTTGAGATCGGAACTTCAGAGTTTGGATTTAGAATCATGCGATTTAGATCGGAACTTCAGAGCAGGTTCATAAAATCTTTTGCTTAAGATAGGAACCTTGGAGTGCGGACTGAGAATTATTTGATTTAAATCGGAAGTTCGGAGCAGGTTCACAAATCTTTGGCTTGAGATCGGAACTTTAGAGCGCGGATTGGGAATAACTTGATTTAGATCGGAACCTCTGAGTAGGTTCGCAAATCTTTTGCTTAAGATCAGAACTTTGGAGTGCGGAACGAGAATCATTTGATTTAGATGGAAAGTTTGGAGCAAGTTCACAAATATTTTGCTTCAGATCAGAACTTCAGAGCACGGATTGGGAATTATTAGATTTAAATCGGAAGTTCAGAGAAGGTTTACAAATCTTTTGCTTAAGATCAGAACTTTGGAGTGCGAAACGAGAATCATTTGATTTAGATGGAAAGTTCGGAGCAGGTTCACAAATCTTTTGCTTTAGATCAGAACTTCAGAGCACGGATTGGGAATTATTAGATTTAATCGGAAGTTCAGAGAAGGTTCACAAATCTTTTGCTTTAGATTGGAACTTCAGAGCACGGATTGGGAATTATTAGATTTAATTCGGAAGTTCAGAGAAGGTTCACAAATCTTTTGCTTTAGATTGGAACTTCAGAGCACGGATTGGGAATTATTAGATTTAATCGGAAGTTCGGAGCAGGTTCACAAATCTTTGGCTTGAGATCGGAACTTTAGAGCGCGGATTGGGAATAACTTGATTTAGATCGGAACCTCTGAGTAGGTTCGCAAATCTTTTGCTTAAGATCAGAACTTTGGAGTGCGGAACGAGAATCATTTGATTTAGATGGAAAGTTTGGAGCAAGTTCACAAATATTTTGCTTCAGATCAGAACTTCAGAGCACGGATTGGGAATTATTAGATTTAAATCGGAAGTTCAGAGAAGGTTTACAAATCTTTTGCTTAAGATCAGAACTTTGGAGTGCGAAACGAGAATCATTTGATTTAGATGGAAAGTTCGGAGCAGGTTCACAAATCTTTTGCTTTAGATCAGAACTTCAGAGCACGGATTGGGAATTATTAGATTTAATCGGAAGTTCAGAGAAGGTTCACAAATCTTTTGCTTTAGATTGGAACTTCAGAGCACGGATTGGGAATTATTAGATTTAATCGGAAGTTCAGAGAAGGTTCACAAATCTTTTGCTTTAGATTGGAACTTCAGAGCACGGATTGGGAATTATTAGATTTAATCGGAAGTTCGGAGCAGGTTCACAAATCTTTGGCTTGAGATAGGAACTTTAGAGAGCGGATTGGGAATAACTTGATTTAGATCGGAACCTCTGAGTAGGTTCGCGAATCTTTTGCTTAAGATCAGAACTTTGGAGTGCGGAACGAGAATCATTTGATTTAGATGGAAAGTTTGGAGCAAGTTCACAAATATTTTGCTTCAGATCAGAACTTCAGAGCACGGATTGGGAATTATTAGATTTAAATCGGAAGTTCAGAGAAGGTTTACAAATCTTTTGCTTAAGATCAGAACTTTGGTGTGCGAAACGAGAATCATTTGATTTAGATGGAAAGTTCGGCGCAGGTTCACAAATCTTTTGCTTTAGATCAGAACTTTAGAGCACGAATGGGGAATCATTTGATTTAGATCATGAGTTTATAGCGGGTTCACAAATCTTTTACTTAAGATTGGAACTTTGGAGTGCGGATTGAGAATCATTTCATTTAAAACGGAAGTTCGGAGCAGGTTCACAAATCTTTTGCTTTAGATTGGAACTTTAGAGCACGAATGGGGAATCATTTGATTTAGATCATGAGTTTATAGCGGGTTCACAAATCTTTTGCCTAAGATCAGAACTTTGGAGCGTGGATCGAGAATAATTTAATTTAGATCTGAAATTCAAAGTAGGTTCGCAAATCTTTTGCTTAAGATCGGAACTTTAGAGCACGGATTGGGAATAATTTGATTTAGGTCGGAACTTCAGAGCATGGATTGGGAATAGCATTTAGATTGGAACTTTGGAGCAGGTTTACAAATGTTTTGCTTTAAGTGAGATCTCTGATTGATAGAGACGATAGTCCAAAATCTCGATGGTTGACAAATTTCTACCAGTTAATCATGTCCTCAAGTATCCTAAAAAAAAGTCTCATGGTTTTGTCTTAACTTTTCAACATTGAAAATAATAACGAATGTTTCTTGAGCTGTAAATAAGCATATTAGAACGATTTTGCATAACAGGAATAAATTACATTTCAAAATCAATTAAAGTAAAAATGGATTATTTTCAATTGTAATTTTTTTTTAAAATATCAGTTTTTGTTTACTGTATTTTCGATCAAATAAAGACTTGATGAGCGCAAGTGAGCTTAAAAAATAATTAAATTGAAGAAATACTAACCATAATGCCAATTTCCAAATCTTTTTCTTTTAACCGTCCTAATTAAATTATGTTAGCTAACCTTACCTCCTCGTATTGTACGCATGCCCGCCATTTCGAACAGATGGCTTTGAATTTCACAAAGCAGATATAAATATCTTTTTGTTTGTCAGCCAAATCAGTTGACGTCAGTGTATGTCCGTTTATTCCCTTCATTTTATTTTTTCTATTTGCCTTAACACTGAGTACTGTATGTGTGTTCTTAATGGAAAATGCAGTTTTCACATAGACCGATTACATTGACCATATAAAAAAGGCATTATTAGAGCAGTGGGTGCTTCCTTATGCAAACACATCGCCACACACCCACAACCCTTGATGCAAATGGACTGAGGAAAACTCTGAATTGTTTATGTAAAAATGGTGGTAATGGACACCCAGTGGCAGTGCAAAATGCACAGTTTTATTTACCCAGCCGGTTGTTTGCACTCATTAATCTCGCAACTTTGCAAATACACACTCGTACGCTTGACTTGCATTTCATCCCGCACATGTATACGCATCACTGTACTTGCACGCACTAAATGAAAGGTCATTGTGATCTCTGTGGTTCCAGAGACAGACCCACCATTCGTACACCCTGTGCAAAAGACCAATTATCCCAAGGCTATAAAAGACAGAGTGACTGTAATGTCATGTTGAGGTGACCTTAAAGAGATCATCCAGATATTAAAATGGTCATTTACTCAACCTCATGTCATTTTAAACCCAAAAGACTTGCTGCTATGACATCAGTCATGAAATCAAACCCCAATCACGACCGTAACAAACGCATTTCAGTTCCACTGCCATGACCAGCTGGTCTCGCTTTCTGTCTTGTGCTCTCAAAGCAGCTGAGTCAGAGAACACTGTGTCTAAATATATACTGACACACACATAGTGCCCCTACAGGCATTTATATCTACTATGCTCTGCCACCTCCGTCGCTGACCTACTGCCAGCTTTATCAATCATTTATTGCATGACCTGATTAGGATTAAATATTATGGGGTTGCACATTTTCTTCAGTTTTTTCTCATCAACCCACTGATTTACTCACCCTCATGTCATTCTGTGAAACACAAAATGTTGGCGATTGTTTGAGTTGCTCTTTTCCATCCAGTTGCAATGAATGCCGACGGAAAGGTCAATTCATGTGTCAACCGTATTTGATTCAGTGAGTCTGTGAGGCAGTTCACAAAACTGACTGTTCTGGTTCTTTAGTTCTGACTCAGTGATTCAGTTTCAGCAGTTAAAGCGATAAAGAGGTCAATTCTCTTATCAGTTTCTCACCTCATGCCATTCCACACACTTTAAACTTTTGCTTATCTTGGAAACATGAATTAAGGTTTCTCTTTAGTCTTAAGAGAAACCTAACATTTCTGTCCCTCCATTGAAAGTTCATTCCACAAGCTTTGAAAAAGTATATTTGCGAATGAAAGCCTAAATTAAATCTGTGTGGTTGGAATAACATGAATAATTAGTGACCGAATATTCTTTTGTTGTTGTTGTTGTTGATAAAATACTTTTTAACAGATAAAGGAGTAGTTCACTTCCAGTACAAAAATGTACAGATAATGTTCTCACACACAGATGTTCATGTCTGTCTTTCTTCAGTCATAAAGAAATAATTTTTGAGGAAAAATTATTTCAGGATTTCTCTCCATATAGTGGACTTCTATGGTGCCTGCAAGTTTGAACTTCCAAAATGCAGTTTTAGTTTAGCTTCAAGGGCCTCTAAACGATCACACCCGAGGAAGTAGGGTCTTATCTAGCAAAATGATTGGAATTTATATAATTTTTAACCTCAAATGCTCATCTTGGGTAGCTCTGCGTGAACTCTGTGTATTCTGGTTCAAGACAGTTAGGGTATGTCGAAAAACGTTCATCTCATTTTCTCCTCCAACTTTAAAATCATCTTACATCGCCGCAGAGATTTAGACCCAATGTTTACAAAGTGAACATGCAAAGAAGAAAACAGCAAAACAGTGATGTAGGACGATTTTAAAGTTGGAGGAGAAAATGAGATTGAAGTTTTTCGACATACCCTAACTGTCTTAAACCAGAATACACAGAGTTCATGCAGAGCTAGACCAAGACAAGCATTTGAAGTTAAAAGTTTATAAATTGTAATTTTCTTCCGAATAACCAATCTTTTCGCTAGTTAAGACCCTTCTTCCTCAGCCGGGATTGTTTAGGGCCCTTTGAAGCTGCATTTAAACTACATTTTGGAAGTTCAAACTCACCATAGAAGTCCACTATATGGAGACAAATCCTAAAATGTTTGCCTTAAAAAACAATTTCTTTACAACTGAAGAGAGAAAGACATGAACATCTTTGATGACAAGGGGGTGAGTACATTATCTGTAAATTTGTGTTCTGGAAGTGAACTACTCCTTTAATGAAGTAATAAGAATGACAAAAACATACAACAAAAAAAAATGATGAATTAAAAATAGAAACAATATTAATTTAAAGGATAAAAAATTCCTGATAAATTACTCGCCCACTTTTCATGCTCATGTCTTTCTTTCTTCAGTCGAAAAGAAATGAAGGTGTTTGAGGAAAACATTCCAGGATTTTTCTCCATGTAGTGGACTTCAATGGGGATCAACAGGTTGAAATTGCAGTTTTGATGCTGCTTTAAAGCGCTCTACACAATCCCAGCCGAGAAATAAGAGTCTTATCTAGCAAAACGATTGGTCATTTCATAAAAAAAGTTACAATTATATACTTTTTAACCACAAATGCTCGTCTTGCACTAGCTCGACTTCACGTGTTACTTAGTGACATTAGAAAGATCACGTGTGATGCAGGCGGAAGTACCGACCCAGTGTTTACAAAGCAGACGTGCAATGATAAAACGACAATCTTGGACGATTTTAAAGTTGAAAGAGAAAACAAGATAGAGTTTTTCGGCCTACCTTACCTTTTGAACCAGAGTACACAGAAGACGAACTAACCACCTTTCCAACGTGACTATGTAATGCAAGTCGTAGACATGCATTACAGAGCTACACTCTTAAAAATAAAGGTGCTTCATGGTGCCGTAGAAGAACCCTTTTTGTCTAAATGGTTCTATAAAGAACCTTTCTGTTTCATAAAAGGCTCTTTGTGGCGAAAGAAGGTTCTTTAGGTTCTAAAAAGGTAAGAAAGAGATGGTTCTTGACTGAATGGTTCTTTGTGGAACCAAAAATGGTTCTTCTATGGCATCGCTTGAAGAACCTTTTAAAGCACCTTAATTTTTAAGAGTGTAGTGCAGGACGAACATTTGTGGCTAAAAAAGTAAAAATTAAAGTTTGTTTCACTAGATAAGGCCCTTATTCCTCAGATGTAATCATGTAGAGCTCTTTGAATCTGCATTGAAACTGCAGTTTGCACCTACAATCTGCTAATACCCCACTACACTCTTAAAAATAAATGTACTTTAAAAGGTTCTTTACAGTGATGCCATAAGAACCATTTTTGGTTCCACAAAGAACCATTCAGTCAAAGACCCATCTCTTTCTTACATTTTTATAATCTGAAGAACCTTCTTTTGCCACTAAGAAACTTTTCTTCAGATGTTAAAGGTTCTTTATGCAACCATTTAGACAAAAAGGGTTCTTCTATGGCATCGTGAAGCACCTTTATTTTTAAGAGTGAATATGGAGAAAAGTCCTGGAATGTTTTCCTCTAAACCTTAATTACGTTTCGACTGAAAAAAGAAAGACATGAACATCTTGGATGACGTGGGGGTGAGTAAGTTATCAGAAAAAGTTTATCCTGGAAGTGACAAACACTTGAACGGGTGGGAGTGAAGCTGTTTTTAATTGGTTGGTCACACAGCCAGGTAGACACTGGTCAAACTGGTCTAACCTCTTTTACTACGGGTCTCTTTTCAGGGATGACAGCAGTATCTTTGATGGGTTGATGGAAGAAGATGAGAAGGACAAGGCAAAAAGGTGATTAGACAAACAAAACGTTACGATTATCACGATTGCTCAAGGGGAATTTCTGTCTCTTACCTCGAGCCGAACTCCTATCATGAGCCAACCCTTTATTCCATTATCTCATGCGAGAGTCGTTCAAACATGATTCATTACACCAGAGGATTGTATAGACAAGTCCTTTTTCATGGTAGTATATCTAAGTGCTTATGCACCAGGAATAGAAACTTAAGTGTGACCTACTTATGACAGTTTAAACCTGAGTGCACAGCTTCACCCTCATTTTCTGTATACAGTCACAGAACCGTGAAATGGTTTCTCTCAGCACTGCCAGATTTTTTGCCGATTAGATGGCGTCCCCTTATCACTTTGAGGAGTAAATTGTAGAATTTAAGATCATTGGAAAATAGTTACATGACTGTGGCTTCGAAAACTTCTGAAATACAGAAGAAATTATGTTATTATTTTATTATCTTCAAGTCTGATTTCCACTGGAATTTTCCACCCCCATTTTTTTCCACCTACAGAGTTTCTAGGAACAAGTCGGAGAAGAAAAGGCGAGACCAGTTCAATGTGCTCATCAAGGAACTGGGCACCATGTTGCCGGGGAACACCCGCAAGATGGACAAGTCAACCATCCTACAGAAGAGCATCGACTTCCTGCGCAAGCACAAAGGTTACTGCAAGGCCATACCTAAGACTATAGAATACCCAAGAAATGTCAATCGTATATTTTTGAATGGGGAAAAATGCAACGTTCATTGTGGCTGCGAAGCCCCGCCTTTTTAGTGAAAGAGCCAATCGTTGATTAGTAAAGTCAGCGCGTCACTGCAGCTGCCGTTAAACGTCCCGGTTGCTATAGAAACAATCGGCGCTCTAAGACATGCGCTCAGTACTGCGAATGCTTACTGGCACATTTAGCCGGAAAAGATAAGCGTTTTTAAATGCTATTGGAGCTCAAGGAACCATATTTATGAGGCAGTTCATGTTGGATTTCTTTGGAGATTTAAAATATGAAAATTAATCGTCAGCTTGGTGAACAGTTTTGGAGAGTTTGATGTTTCCCCATTCAAACAGATAGGAGCTGCACTTGCCTGCCTGAGTAGCGTTTCAAAGAGGGCCGCTGAGTGACATGACTTGCCTTAAAGGGACTTTGGCCATACTCATTAATAGCAACTTCTCTTTTGTTTTAGACCAGTTAGTTGAAAATGAAAGCAAATGTAATATGTGACCCTGGACCAGAAAACCTTAAAGTCTTAAAGGAGTAGTTCACTTTCAGAACAAAAATGTACAGATAATGTACTCACCCCGCTTGTCATCCAAGATGTTCATGTCTTTCTTTCTTTAGTCGTAAGGAAATTATGTTTTTTGAGGAAAACATTTCAGGATTTCTCTTCATATAATGGACTTCTATGGTGCCCCCGAGTTTGAACTTCCAAAATGTAGCTTCAAAGGGCTCTAAACGATCACAGCCGAGGAGAAAAGGTCTTATCTACCAAAACGATGGGTTATTTTCTAAAAAAAAAAAAAAAAAAAAAAAAGACAATTTATATGCTTTTTAACCTCAAAGGCTCATCTTGTCTAGCTCGGCAAAACAAGCATTTGAGGTTAAAATGTAGTTGTAAATGTTTTTAGAAAATAACCAATCTTTTCGCTAGATAAGACCCTTCTTCCTCGGCTGGGATCATTTAGAGCCCTTTGAAGCTGCATTTAAACTACATTTTGGAAGTCCAAACTCAGAGCACTATAAAAGTCCACTATATGGAGAAAAATCCTGAAATGTTTTCCTCAAAACACATAATTTCTTTACGACTGAAGAAAGAAAGACATGAAGATCTTGGATGACAAGGGGGTGAGTGCATTATCTGTAAATTCTTGTTCTGAAAGTGAACTACTCCTTTAAGCGGGTATATTTGTAGCAATAGTCAAAAATACATTGTATGGGTCGAAATTATTGATTTTTCTTTTATGCCAAAATTCATTAGATTATTAAGTAAAGATCATGTTCCATGAAAATATTTTGTAAATTTCCTACAGTAAATATAAAAAAAAACTTTTTTTTATATTTGCCCCCTCATATTTTTGTCTGATCTTAACAAACCATACACCAATAGAACGCTTATTTATTCAGCTTTCAGATGATTTTGTAAAATTGACACTTTTGACTAGTTTTGTGGTCCAGGGTTACATATTTACATTGCCTAAACTGGAGCAATAATATGCATTAAATACTACTGAAAAGGTAAACAATTACAAATATTTTTAATCAGTAATGGATTCGGTTAAGTTGGTTTCATAAGCCAGTTTACTATTTATGAATTCCTGCCAAGAACCGCCCACTCAGACAGGAAGGAGCCGTCTGATGACACAAAATGATGTGAAATTTCCATCACAGTAGTATTCAATTGTTAGTCTTCACAATTATTAGTAAACGGGCTTCAAAAAATATTTTATAGACAACAGCAAAAAAAAAAAAAAAAAGCCAGAGATGTATGTAAATGTAATACCAAATTAAAATGTTGGAAAATATATTAAAAAATATATTTTTCAATGCAAAAATTTTTGAAATGAAGTGCCTTTTTATTATTTTGCATTGTTCTCTGAGGTCTAATTGTAATATTATCAAGATTTTTACATAAAGAAAAATCATAATTAGAAATAATAAGCTATTTTCCATTCTGTTATGACCCTCCTCATAAGAATGCGCTTTTTGGCTAACAGTTGTATATGTTTGATAGCCTATATCATTCACAGTTGGTTTAGGTTAAAAAGGCATAAATAGAGATACAAAACTGGCCGAGATTAGAACGAAAATCACCATTAAAGTTGTCCAAATGAAGTTCTTAGCAATGCATGTTACTAATCAAAAAAAAGTTTTGATACATTTACATATGTGACCCTGGACCACAAAACCAGTTTTAAGTTGCTGGGGTATATTTGTAAAATACATTGCATTGGTCAAAATTATTGATTTTTCTTTTATGCCAAAAATCATTAGGAAATTAAGATCATGTTCCATGAAGATTTTTTGTAAAATTCCTACTGTAAATATATCAAAATGTATTTTTTGATTAGTAATATGCATTAAGAACCTAATTTGGACAACTTTAAAGGTGATTTTCTCAGTATTTAGGTTTTTTTGCATCCTCAGATTCCTGATTTTCAAATAGATGTATCTCGGACAGATATTGTCCTATCCTAACAAATCACACATCAATAGAAAGCTTATTTATTGAGCTTTCATATGTTGTATACATCTCAGTTTTGTAAAATTTAACCTTATGACTGGTTTTGTGGTCCATATTAAAAAAAATCAAACCCCCGTTTTAAGTGGCTAATATTACAAGGTACATAATTATGTTCTATTATATAGAGCGTAAACATGTAGAATTAGTCAGACATTTAGTTTAATAACCTGATGAAATAAAGCTTGTATGTTTTAGTTCTTGAAACTGAACCCTTGTCTGTCTTTCCATCAGAAATTGCCGCACAGTCTGAGTCGAGTGAAATCCGTCAGGACTGGAAGCCGCCTTTCCTTAGCAATGAGGAGTTCACACAGCTGATGCTGGAGGTGACACAAACATACATAAACACTTGCCTACACCCCTATTTACAGTTGAGGTCAAAAGTTTACATCCCCATTTCACAATCTGCAAAATGTTCCTTATTTAACCAAAAAAAAGAGTAATACAAAATGCATGATATTGTTAATTTAATACTGACCTGAATAAGATATTTCTCACGAATTAAAGATGTGTGCATATAGTCCACAAGAGAAAATAATAGTTGAATTTATAAAAATGACCCTGTTCAAAAGTGTACATTCTAGGGCTGTCCCCGAATAGTCGAAGATTCGATGCATCGATATGCGGAGCCTGATTCGACCACCGATCTCACAGTCGAATCTTCGCGGGTGAAACGAGCATCATACCATTTTGGCAATATGGGGGTGCTCAATGTCTAATTGCACACAGAACAGTGGCGATTTCTTTAAGACTGCAAGGGAAGCTCAGCTTCCCCTATAATGTCACAAAATTAATGGTCAAATTACGTACTATTGTATTAACATTTTATTGACTAAAAATGCGTTAGAAAACGTTCATCTCAAAGACGAATTCGTTCAGAATCAGTTAGATATAGCAGGTCGGCTGACTTGATTTTCTTCTCATACATTCCCGTAGCGTCACAGTGCATTTCCCCATTGAAGCCCAGCGTCCATTGACTTCAATGGGGCTGCTTTGAACGTTTTTTTTCAGTGCTTTGAAACTAGACGGTCATTGGATAAACGCTGCGATTATGTCCCGCCCACGGACGCTCAGCGTCTCTGGGAGTGAATGGGGAGTGGGCTGGCCTGGACGCTGAGCTTCTGCGTGATGATTGGAGGGTCTGTCGAAAGATTGCATGTCCTTTTGACTGACAGCGATTTTGTCCTATAAGGAATCGCTGAAGCTATTCGTTCGCGCTCTCTGCGGCCGCTCAGTCCCATCGTGGATTTCTCAAGTTCAGTCGAAATAAAAACTGCTGCAACCTATTTCTTTATATTTGCTTGGCGAAATTGCTTGATTTTCATCATACATTTCACACAATTATACACCACATTCCTTGTTTCACTTTTACAGAGTTTAATATTTTTTTTAGATCATTCATTCATATGAAACTGCACACGAAAAGTCACTGGAAAAGACGCCTAGTTGGTACGACAGGGTCACAGACCATTTTCTTGAAAAGGAACGTAGGGCAGAATTTACTTTTAAATAAATAGACAATTTTATGATGTAGACCGAAAATGAGCTTCCCCTATTTGACAGACCAGTAGCCGCCACTGACACAGAACTACTGGTTTTGTACGGTTATATTACGTTATATACAGCCTTTGATTATGATAATGCAGTAAAAACAAAAGTGAAAAGAAAGAAGCGTTCAATAAATATTTTTAATGTGTTTGTGAATAAATCTAACCACCCCTGTGACAGATTTAATTTTCACTTGCCCTGATCCATGATGAGATGCGGACCATCTTGACGGCAGGGATTAGGCGGCGATCACACCGAACGCGTTTTTGCAATTGGAGGCGCCTCTTTTGAATGGTTTTCTGTTGGCAGTGAGCGTTCTGCGCTCTGTTTATGCGCCCCCCGCGCCTCGCGTTTTTGCAGGAGCGCTCTGAGCGCCTGAAGTTGAAAAAAAAAATCAACTCTGAGCGGAAAAACGCCCAACGTCATTCGCGTTCTTTTCCATTGTCCAATCGAATGAATGGAGAGGCGGGCCTTCTGTTGTGATGGCGAAAGTTTACCGTTGCTTCAAAAGTCCGGAGACTGCAAGAAATGGAGGAGAAACCTTTGGTGTCTATCGTGGGTAACCAGGAGCTGTATTATTTAGGGTTTCTGCTAATATGACAGTTTACTTAACAGCAAAAAACTAAGATTTTAGAGCGTTCGCGCTATAATCCTTTGATTTGACTGACAGGACAGCTGTTTCGGTCGTTGCTTAGCAAAAAAGGCAGTGCTGTGCGCCTCGCGTTTTTAGAACTAAAAGACGCGTTCTGTGTTTTTATTTAAACCTAAATAAGTTCGTCTGTCAGTTGGCAGGCAGTTTTGGTCGCTTTATTAAAAGTTGTTGCTGTGTGCAGTGTGTAAAATAAAATAAAAACTGTTTTACCCTCCTGCTGACTATAGTGTCGTGCCCCTCCCAACCCATTCACACACACACATAAGCCTAGATGATTCGACTATCGGTCGACTATAGAAAGATTCGAAAATTCTGATTCGACTATGAAAATTCATAGTCGGGGACAGCCCTAGTACATTCCCTTGATTTCTAATACTGTGGTGTTACCTGAATGATCCACAGCTGTGTTTTTGTTTAGTGATAGTTGTTCAAGAGTCCCTTGTTTTTGTCCTGAACAGTTAAACTGTCTGCTGTTCTTCAGAAAAATCCTTCAGGTCTTCCAAATTTGCTGGTTTTCCATTTTTTCTGTGTATTTGAACCCTTTCCAACAATGACTGTATGATTTTGAGATCCATCTTTTCACACTGAGGACAACTGAGGGACTCGTATGCAACTATTACAGAAGGTTCAAACGCTCACTGATGATCCAGAAGGAACAACATGCATTAAGAGCCAGGGGGTGAAAACTTTTGAATTTGAAAATTAGGGTAAATCTAACTTATTTTGTCTACTAGGGAAAACATGTAACCATCTTCTCTATATATAGCCAAAAAATATGATATTTAGGCAAAATAAGAAAAATGTACACATCTTTATTATGTTCAAAAGTTTTCACCCCCTTGATGCAGTGTGTTTCCTTCTGGAGCATCAGTGAGTGTTTGAACCTTCTGTAATAGTTGCATATGAGTCCCTCACTGTGAAAAGATGGATCTCAAAATCATATAGTCGTTGTTGGAAAGGGTTCAGATTAGTGGTGGGCCGTTATCGGCGTTAACGTGCTGCGTTAACGTGAGACTCATATCGCGCGATAAAAAAAATATCGTTAATCTATTCTCAAAGTTGGGTTGGGAGCTGGGTCTAAACTACGTAAGCTGTGATGACCTTCACCTTGATATTTTAGCGCGGATGACGTATATCTAGTTGAATTGCAATGTAGGGGGCGAGAACGAGTCTTCAACTTCTGTGAAATTACCACATCAAATGAGACGCGCAGACATGGATGCAGTTATGAAGCCGCTTCAGGGCAGGTGCGTGCGTTGCTAGACCCTTTTTACTGGGGCACGTGCCCCAGTGAAAATCTGCTGTGCCCCAGTAAAATCTCAAGTTTGAGTTATAATTTACTTTGATAATCCCGAAATAAAGACATTAAACTATATGCAACAACTGAATTGACGCTTCTAAAAGCAACGCAGTTTGTTGGAAGACTATGCACGCAGATAGGCTATCCATACCCGCGCGCCTGTATATTTTACTGGAACGCGCACGTCGTACAGCCTTTTGCGCAGAAGTACTTGGTTACACAAGTTTGTATAGTTAATTGTGTTGTAAATGCAATTGTCAAGCAGTTTGTAATGCATTTTGGAAACAGGAGATGAGCGCCTGGTCTAATGCGCCACCTGGCTTGAGAAACCCGTTCTCAAAGACTTACTTTTAGTCATTATTTGGGTAGCACACATATTCTGAATGCCTTCAGAAGAATTCAAATTAGCCATTTTAATCTAGATTAATCTAGATTAATTTCAAGATTTAATCTAGATTAATCTAGATTAAAAAAATTAATCTATGCCCACCACTAGTTCAGATACACAAAAATGCAGGAAAACCAAATTATTTGTGGGACCTGAAGGATTTTTCTGAACTTCTGACCTCAACTGTATGTGTATTCACTCAGTAAACACTAGAACTGCAAAATTATTGATATTTGCTTTCTTATTTTTTTAGGCACTAGATGGCTTCTTTTTGGCCATCATGACGGATGGAAACATAATCTACGTCTCAGAAAGTGTCACATCTTTATTAGAACACCTACCTGTGAGTATGAACACTATATTTCTTTGGTACAGTACGATTAGTAATTTTGTGAAATATTATTGCAATTTAAAATCACAATATCTATTTTAATATATTTAAAAATGTAATTTATTCTTGAATTCATGAAGTCATTATTCCAGAAATCTTTCTAATAGGCTGATTTAGTGCTTGAGAAACATTATCATCAATGCTGAAAACAGTTGGGGAGCTTAATATTATTGTAGAAATGGTGATACTTTTTTTTAGGATTCTAAAATTAATATATTGAATAAATGTGTGTGTGTGTGTACATGTATGTATGTATGTATGTGTGTGTATATATATATATATATATATATATATATATATATATATTTAAATTTAAATTTAAATTTAAATTTAAATTTTAAATGAGTTTGAATGTGTAAATACATTACATTACAATATTTAAAATTTTTGTCTGTCAGAATGTAATAAAATGCATTTAAAAAAAGTAACAAAATGCATTAAATAAATGTACATAATTAAACTAAATATTTAAAAATTAAATAAATATTAAATATTTTAATAAATATTTTAATTAATTACATTTAAATCAAGATGAAATAAATGTTTCATCTTAAAACATTTTTTTAATAATATGTTGAATGTTGCCTGCCCTTTACCACATAACCAGTCAAAATGGTACATTTTATGAAATGAAGATATGTACATCACAGTTTTTTAACACATTAAATGTTACAATATTTTAAATATTTGTCTGTCAAAATGTAACAAAATGCATTAAATAAATGTATATAAATTTTACAGAACTTAATATTTGCAGAGCTTGCATTTATTTGCATTTTTTTGGGAACATTATGAATGCTTCACTGTCACTTTTGATTAATTGAATGCATTGTTGATCAATAAAATTGATCATTGAGTTGAATAACTTAACAGAACTGTCCTCAAAATTAGGTGTTAGGTGTTAAAGCATTAAATCGCAATTAATCTGATGACCTTGCTAAAGTACTATTCGTGTGGACACCTAGTCCTAACCACACTGGCAGCAATTTGCAGCAACAAAGCAAACAAGCATAATTCATT
The DNA here is from genome assembly GCF_049309525.1 of Garra rufa. Lineage (NCBI taxonomy): Eukaryota > Metazoa > Chordata > Actinopteri > Cypriniformes > Cyprinidae > Garra > Garra rufa. The sequence continues at coordinate 5,432,266 of NC_133373.1, read as the reverse complement.
TTCAATGAGAGTGAACTGAAAGCCAATGACCGCTGACTAAGCTACATCCGAATGCAAATGAGCAGCATCACAATGGGTTTATAAATACAGCGTTTGATATGGCATGCATGCATCTGTTACAACAACTCTGCCGCCTCAAGCTATTCGTGTGAACAGCTACTATAAATGATATTGACAATGTCTGTTGTTGTGTTTTCAGTCTGATCTGGTGGATCAGAATCTGTTGAACTTCCTTCCACTGGGTGAGCACACAGAGGTGTATAAAGCTCTGTCCACACACATACTGGAGGGAGAGACTCTCACCCCAGACTACCTAAAGAGTAAGAATCACATGTTTATCACCTCCTCTGGTCTCTCTCTGTTATCGTCTCATTTCTTAAAGCACAGATCACTGGACTAGAGCTCCTTAATGCTGTTTTCTTGTTTTTGTTTTGTTTTCTTCCCCGCAGCAAAGAACCAGTTAGAGTTCTGTTGCCACATGCTCCGGGGCACGATCGACCCGAAAGAGCCGCCCGTTTATGAGTATGTCAAGTTCATCGGAAACTTTAAGTCCCTCAACACTGGTGAGTGTCAGAACGAGTGCCCGCAGCATCATATGGATCCATTTATTGAATTACCCAGCCAAGTGCTTGATCGCTCACACTTTCTTATAAGAGTAAATGGAGCTAGGAAGGGTTGCGAAAAGCCAGCGCGCCAAAGAAACAGGCGTCTGACCCAGATTTTGAGACGGAAAGTTGACCGTTTGTGGGTGAAGTGTGTAATATGACGGGCGTCTGTAAACATAATAGTAAAAGCAATGTATGGAGGTTTTCAAACAGCCTTTGTTCACACACATAGATAGTCCCACCTTAAACCAGCCAATGCTGGTTGGAATGATCAACAAACAGAGCAATGTTTTTCCTCACAGAGCCGCTGTGTTTACACTTTTCAGGGAAACTGACCTACAAACAGACTTAATTATATAGTAGTTGATGGGAGAGTTTTTTAACATCTTCTTTGAATAATATTATAGATTGCATAAAAAAGTAAATATTAAATGAAAAGCATTAAATGAATATTAAATGTTTAAGTAAATAAACATTTTAAATAAATAATAAATATTTATATATAATGTGATAAATTCAGGGAATCTTTTTTTTTTTATCCCTGTCAGTGGAATTGTGAACAAATTTTTGAAGGTTGTTTTTTTTTTTTTTAGCAATAGTAAGGATTAGATGAGATGAGGTGAAAGACTCGTCATGATGATAATTAAACCATTTTAATAAAATTGGATCATATCATACATAAGGATACTCATCATATTCTATTTCAGGAGTTCAGGTTAATAAATCCTGCTTGAAAAGTTCATTATTGAATGTGTAATGGTGGAAAAGTTCAATTTGTCATAGTTTGATACATTTTCGTCCTTTTGAAAGTTTGTGCATGAACTATTTTAAATACAGTTTGTTCTTTCATACTAATTTGTTAATTTGACGCTTAATGCTTAATACATTTCTAATTATCAGTGTTGAAAAGATTATATTTATGCTTTTTTATATACATGTTGTTAACTGTAATTTTTTTTTTTTCACTTTTGATCAGTTTAATGAAAACAAATATTAATCTTTTAGGGGAAAAAATATTTATATATATATATATATATATATATATATATATTAGGATTAATATTTGTTCGCATTAAACTGATCAACAGTGAATTTTTTTTTATATTGTTAATTTTTATAATTATCAGTACTGAAAAGATTATCTATATGCTTTTTTTGTTTACATTTTGTTGACATTTTTTTCACTGTTAATCAGTTTAATGGGAACAAATATTAATCTTAAAATATATATATATATATATATATATATATATATATATCAAAATTTTCGGATCAGTAGGCCAGACTGCATTTATTTGATCAAAAATACTGAAAAAAAAACAATAATACTGCAAAATGTTATTACAATCTAAAATAATGGTTTCTATTTTAATATACGTTAAAATATATTTTTTTTCCTGTGATGCAAAGCTGAATTTTTATCAGTCGTTGATGCCTTGATTCTTCAGAAATCATTCTAATATGCTGATTTATTATGAGAATCATCTGTTTCATAATTATATACAATATAAAAACAATATATATTTAATTTATAGAACTGATGTATTGAATAAATGTATATTGAAAAAAAATGTATTTTTTAATAATGAATTTTAATTTTAAACAAATTTAAATGTGTAAATACATTAAATGTAACAATATTTTAAATATTTGTTTGTCAAAATGCATAAAATGCATTTAAAAATGTAACAAAATGCATTTAAAAAAATGCAACAAAATGCATTAAATAAATGTATATAAATAAACTAAATGTTAAAAATATTAAATACATTTTAAACATTTAAATACATAACATTTTTAACTAAATAATAAATAATTAATTAAATGTACTAATTAAATTGAAATCAAGATGAAATCAATTTTATAACATTTATTTTAATAATATATTGCATATTTTTGTCTCTTACATTTTTGACCCTGGACCACAAAACCAGTTAAAACATTAAGACATACACATCACAAAAAAGCTTTCCATTGATGTCTGGTTTGTTAGGATAGGACAATATTTGGCCGAGATACAACTATTTGAAAATCTGAAATCCGAGGGTGCAAAAAAATCTAAATATTGAAAAAATCGCCTTTAAATTTGTCCAAATGAAGTTCTTAGCAATGCATTTTACTAATCAAAAAATAGATTTTGATATATTTACAGTAGAAAATATCATTTACAAAATATCTTCATGAAACATGATCTTTACTTAATATTCTAATGATTTTTGGCATAAAAGAAAAACAGACCATTTTGACCCATACAATATATTTTTGACTATTGCTACAAATATACCCATGCTACTTAAGACTGGTTTTGTAGTCCAGGGTCCCACAGATACATTTTTGAATGGTAATTTAACTTATTAAACGTAAAAAGTAATTCCTTCAAAAATAGTATTACATTAATAGTAAAATAATACAGTAAATAATGTTATTTTATTGTCTATTATTGTTTTTAATATGATTACCGCGAATAAAATGGACTAAACTGGATGATTTTATTCAACATTTTTGTCTAAAAACACAAAATTTGTCTTAAAAGGAACACTACAGAAACTTTCTGATTTAGATACAAAACAAGTTTCTTATACTTAAGTTCATGTTTAGTATTTGAGGTTTCCTCGCAGGTGCTGCCCCCTAGCGGAAGGCTTAAGAAAATAAGCTTATTGTTTATTACTTCTCTCAAATCACTTCCATTCATGAAGATTGGCTTGTCTTGTCCTCTGTAGTGTCTAACTCAACACGTAACGGCTTTGAGGGAGTGATCCAGCGATCGCTGAGGCCCTTGTTCGAAGACAGAGTGTGTTTCATCGCAACTGTGAGGTTGGCCAAGCCTCAGTTTATCAAGGTAGGTTGAGCCAAATCCGACTTGGCACCATCTCATTGGTCCTGTGACTTCTAATATTCGCCTGACAGACAGTGACAACCTCAGCGAGATCTGTTGTGTACATATTCTTCGTGACACGGGGCGAATGCTCGCGTGTGGGTGTGTTGATAGACACTGTACATGTTTGGACAAGAATTGGCTTTGTTTTTGAAGACACTGATAAATGACCAGCATGCAAAACACTCAGTGTGAGAATTAGGTCACTTGGTTTCTGTTCTTGGTTTTTGTCTGCTAGATGTGCTTATAAGTAAGAACGCTCTTGTTTATACCCTCTCTTCGACAGGAAATGTGTACTGTGGAGGAGCCCAATGAGGAATTCACCTCCAGACACAGTTTAGAGTGGAAATTCCTCTTCTTGGACCACAGGTACAAACTTCATCTGTTCTCACGAGAGCTCATTGTCAAGCACACACATCACCTTTCCTTAGTTTGTTTTACTTAGGCCAGATATTTAAAGGGATAGTTCACCCTAAAATGAAAATTCGGTCATTAGTTACTCACCCTTGTTTCATTTTAGACTTTCATTCATCTTCAGAACACAAATTGAGATATTTTTGATCATAAACACATTTAAGGCCCAAAAAGGTATTAAAGGATTAGTTCACTTCCATAACAAAAAATTACAGATAATGTACTCACCCCGTTATCATCCTAGATGTTTATGCCTTTCTTTTCTTCAGTCATAAAGAAATTTCGGGAATTATCCCCACATTCTCCTGCAGTGTTTTTAATTGACAAGAAAATAAGTTACTTTTTCAAATAAGTAACATCAGTTACTTTTTCCCCCTTTTTATTAATTAAAAGCTCCCCATGTTGAAAGAAATTGTGAGTAAGATGTTACTTTAGTTCTAGAATAAATGTGAACATGCATTAATTCATCTCTCTCACTAAAAAACAGATACAGTATTCCTCAAAATTAATAAAAACAGTCAAATTCAACGCAAACCTGCAATCATTAAATATGTTAAATAATACAAATATCCTTTATGTATTTAATCCCATGTTATTAACAGATGTCTTTGCTGCCGACCTTCGATGATCCAATTCATCCATACTAAAAAGCAAAAATTACTCAAGATAATCTAACATTTGTTTTCCTTTTTTTTTATTGCTGAAGAGTTGACATGTACAGACGTGAATTTACTTTTCTCTAAACCTGAGGCTTTTGGTGTGAAAAGGCTTTTACATTTGCCAAAAAGAGAACTTTTTATATTAAAAACAAACAAGCAAACCCTGCCCAGATTTAAAAAGTAACGTAACGCATTACTTTTTTAGCGAGTAACTCAATATTGTAATGCATTACTTTTAAAAGTAACTTTCCCCAACACTGTCCTCCTGAGACCCAGATATGGAGTTTTTGCCTCTGTTGAAATATGATCATGTTTTGTAATTGTCATTTAAATCTGAATAATTTTCAAATTGTTTATCATAAAGCAACATCTCAGGAAAATGTTATGGGTTTTCAAATCCAAATATGACTTCCTGTTATGAAGCAGGACATCATTGCATACATGTCCACTGTGGAGGACACCAGGACTAAAATCATTTTTGTTATGCAATTTGGAAGACATAACAATTGAATAGGAAAATAAATAATATATCAATATTCTTATGAAATAGTAGATATTATTATGAAAATCTGGCCAATTATTACTCCCATTATGACCTTTTTTTTTCACTGCAACACATTAATATGCAAATTAGATACAGTGGGTTTAATGGGAAAACCAGTTTATGGACATTTTTCGTTCATACTGCATGAAACAAAATGGTATATCAAATAATTTTTGTTATATGTTTTAGAACATAGTTGAGAAACATCCTTAAAAAGTTTGGTATAAAAAATCCTGAAACCTAAAAATTGATTGGTGATTATAAAAAAATCCAATTGTTTTGCCTTTTTGATGTTTATTCATGCCATTTTATTTTTTAGTGTCCTCTACATAGAACATAGAATAAAATATGAATAACATTTATTTTTTCAAAAATGTTAATTTTCCATTTTTTGTAATGATCTAAACAATGTAATGGCATGAAAAAATACTAAATTCGCAAATCTTTTTTCTGGGTCTCAAGAGGATAAAGTGGACTTCTATGGTGCCCCCGAGTTTGAACGTCCAAAATGCAGTTTAAATGCAGCTTCAAAGGGCTCTAAACGAAAATGACTGATCGTTACGCTAGATTAAGACCCTTATTCCTCGGCTGGGATCATTTAGAGCCCTTTGAAGCTGCATTTAAACTGCATTTTGGTTGTTCAAACTCGCGGGCACCATTGAAGTCCTGAATTGTTTTCCTCAAAAAACATAATTTCTTTATGACTGAAGAAAGAAAAGCATAAACATCTTGGATGACAAAGTGCTGAGTACATTATCTGTATCTTTTATCTTTTTGTTCTGGAAGTGAACTAATCCTAAGGAAATTGTTAAAATAGTCAGCAGCACTACATGCATTCACTGTCAGAAAGGTTTCAGATTTCATCAAAAATATCTTAATTTGTGTTCTGAAGATGAATGGGTTTGGAACAGCAGGGAAACAAATTATTTTAAGTTTACTCAACAAATTGTGTGCGTTTTTTTTTTTTTTTTTTTTTTTTACAGTGTATCCTAACAGGAGTAGAAGGACAGTTTTAAGCATATTTCATAAATTAATTGCATTTTGAAACAGTATAAAAAACTATTTCTATTTGATAAAGAACTAATCAAAATTAGAGAACACTTACAGGTAGCTCCGTTATTGGTGTTAATCTGTTACCTGCTGCTAATTCATTAATCACATGACAAACCCTGTTTAACTGGCTTTGCAAAATGATTGCAAAATGGCAGCTGCTTTAAGGTGATGGAAACCCTGTGACAGGAGGTTGTCCTGATAAAGGCCAAAATGAATGACACTTTCAACCACTGCAAGAGAAGTTGGTTATTCCGAATCTGTGATTTCTCAAATATTGCAGGTTTAAAATAACACTAATTTATTCAAGTCCTCCAAAAAGGCTGGTCGTCCACGTAAGACAAATGCACGGGAAGACAGGATAATGCTGAGACTCTCAATGGGGAATCGGTTCAGCACTGCAGCTGCAATTGCTTGCCTGTTCAGTGCTGAAAAAATAAGGATCTGTCTTGGCATGTTTAAGAGAAGTCAGACTGAAAGCGCACTCTGCAGTGACCAAACCTCTTATCAAAAGAGAGTATCAATCTTTGCTGCAGAGCATGTTGTGTGGAGAGAGGAGAACTGGTCCAAAGTTCACTTTAGTGATGAGAGCGAGTTTAATTCATTTGGGTCTGATGGGAAACATTATGTTTGGCGTCAAACTAGGGAAAGACTGAACCCCAAGTGCTTAAAGAAGTCAGTGAAAGGTGGAGGAGGAAGTGGATTTTTTATACAAGACAATGTCCCCATCACACTGCACAATGGATAAAGCAGTTCCTTGAAGCTAAGAACGTTGGAATAATGAAATGGCCAGCCCAGAGTCCTGATCTAAACCCAACTGAAAATCTCTGGAAAATCCTTGGCGACAAAGTTATGGCTAAGAAACTCACTAGAGTTACGAACTATGGAAAAGAGTGGAAAAAGAGTGGACCAAGATCTCGTCAGAGCACTGCGGCCACAGATGTGCTAAAGTCATTTAAAAATTATCTTGTTTTCAGAAAAAAGAGGTCACACTTAAGGGAGTTTTTGCTTGTTCTAAGCAGAAACTCACTTAATTGTGACTTGTTTTTTCTGAAAACAAGACAGTAATTTCTACTTGTCTAGAAAATCCTTTTTGATTTAAGAATTTTTTGGTAATTTTGGGTGGAAATAATAAAAAAAAAAACAGAAAAGCATTTTTTGCAGTGTAATTTCTGACAGCTGTAACTCTTCTAAATTTTAGTCATAATCTTCTATCGTGCTACAGTGGTTACCGGTCTCTAAGTGTTTTCCACAAAATAGAGGTTTTTGTTTAAATGCCTTGGATATTTTGTCAAACATGATAGTAGCACACTGGTTTACCTACAGTTAATATTCCTTCAAAATTTGAGCGATGAAGATAAACAATATTTCAGTAAAATCAAGTATTTATAGATCGTTCACTAGTTTTGAGAGTTCTAGTTTGAAAACTGTATGTTTTTCTATTTATGCCAAGCTGTGAAATATTTTATGGGGTGCAAAGTGTAAGTATAAGGTATTTTTAAAAACAATACCAGAAAAAACATAATCCAGTAATTACAAAAAAAGTCAAAAGGTTTGCCAGAATGGGGTATCAAACCCGGATCGGTCGTGTTGAAAAGAGTGAAACACTGCACCTCTGGAGCTGACGTTTTGACAGCCATCTTTTGTAGTGACTTTCCCAATCACACATTGGTGGTTGGAGTTAGTGGAAATAGCCTCTGCCTAAAAATGAATGTCTTAATGTCACTTTACAGTACCTTGTTTTGGAGAAGTCCTGCAGGCTGTGTGAATCTGTGACTGTCAAAACACACTTCCCTCAAGACTGTTCTCAGTTTTCAAGACATGTTTGTTGTTCACGCTCGCACTTTGTTAGCACACAGCATGTCTCGGAGTAATCAATAGCTTGCGTTCAGCCCGCAGGCACAAAGACTTATGCATCTGGAATAGCATGAACATCGTTTTCTCTATAAAATCCTAATGCCATTATGCTTGGAAAGGTTTATAATGCATTTAGACGAGTCGTTTTGGAAGAATAGCTGCTGGTGCTGCTGCTGCTCCATATTTAGTTCAAAGCACAGATTCGGTTTAATCGGCACAGATGCTAGATATTAAAGCAACTGAATAAGATTTTCCACATTATCCGTTGTTTAGCAGAAGCTAGTGGCGCTTCAGAGCTTTTTTTTGCTGTTTTTATCCCAAAACATTTGTATATGACTGCTTGAGAGAAGAATGCTTGAAATTGAAAATCTGTTTCTTGACCATTTGAAGTCTTTTTCTTGACTCAAAGTCACTGGATGTTTTTGAGAATGATCCTACTGAATACACGTATGCGGATGATGTCAATTTGCATGTGTTGTATTTTGCAGGGCACCTCCCATCATAGGCTACCTACCGTTCGAGGTTCTGGGTACTTCAGGATACGACTACTATCATGTGGATGACCTGGAGACCCTGGCCAAGTGCCATGAACACTGTGAGTTCAAATACTGCTTGAGTGTACAGTGAGGGGAAAAAATAGTTTATCCCCTGCTGATTTTGTACATTTGCCCACATGTCTATAATTTTAATGGTAAGTTTATTGGAACAGTGAGAGACACAATAACAAAAAAAAAAAAATCCAGAAACATTTCAAAAAAGTTATAAATTGATTTGCATTTTAATGAGTGCAAGAAGTATTTGACCCCTTCTCAAAACATGACTTAGTACTTATTGGCAATCACAGAGGTCAGACGTTTCTTGTAGTTGGCCACCAGGTGTGCACACATCTCAGGAGGGATTTTGTCCCACTCCTCTTTGCAGATCCTCTCCAAGTCATTCAGGTTTCGAGGCTGATGTTTGGTAACTTGAATCTTCAGCTCCTTCCACAGATTTTCTGTGGGATTAGGGTCTGCAGACTGGCTAGGCCAATCCAGGACCTTAATGTGCTTCTTCTTGACCACTCTTTTGTTGCCTTGGCCGTGTGTTTTGGGTCATTGTCATGCTGGAATACCCATTTTCAATAAGGGAAGGAGGTTCTCACTCAAGATTTGACGGTACATGGGCCCTGTCCATCATCCCTTTGGTGTGGTGCAGTTGTTCTGTCCCCTTAGCAGAAAAACACCCCCAAAGCATAATGTTTCCACCTCCATGTTTGACGGTGGGGATGGTGTTCTTGGGGTCATAGGCAGCATTACTCCTCCTCCAAACACAGTGAGTTAAGTTGATGCCAAAGAGCTCAAATTTGGTCTCATCTGACCACAACACTTTCACTCAGTTCTCCTCTGAATCATTCAGGTGTTCATTGGCAAACTTCAGAATTTCAGTCCTTCACGGTGTAGAGTGTTACCAATTGTTTTCTTGGTGACTATGGTCCCAGCTGCCTTGAGATCATTGACGAGATCCTCCCGTGTAGTTCTGGGTTGATTCCTCATCGTTCTCATGATCATTGAAACTCCATGAAGTGAGAATTTGTGTGGAGCCCCAGACCGAAGGAGATTGACAGTTATTTTGCGTTTCTTTCATTCGCAAGTAATCGCACCAACTGTAGTCACCTTCTCACTGAGCTGCTTGGCGATGATCTTGTAGCCCATTCCAGCCTTGTGTAGGTCTACAGTCTTGTTCCTGATATCCTTGGACAGCTCTTTGGCCTTGGCCATGGTGGAGAGTTTGGAATCTGATTGATTGATTGCTTCTGTGGACAGGTGTCTTTTAAACAGGTAACAAGCCGAGATTAGGAGCACGCCCTTTAAGAGAGCGTTACCTGTGTAAAAGACACCTGGGAGCCAGAAATCTTGATGATTGATAGGGGATCAAATACTTATTTCACTCATTAAATTGCAAATCAATTTATAATTTATGAATGAATGGCATTGTCTTGAGTTTTGACTTTGTAATGGTAAGATATCTCTGTCTCTCTCTGCAGTGATGCAGTATGGTAAGGGAAAGTCGTGCTATTACCGTTTCCTGACTAAAGGTCAGCAGTGGATCTGGCTTCAGACTCACTACTATATCACCTACCACCAGTGGAACTCGCGGCCGGAGTTCATCGTCTGTACGCACACTGTGGTCAGGTGAGTTTAAGAAGATGTAAGGTTTGAACTATTAACAAGAAAGAAACAGCTGCCATCTTCTGCCAGTGGTTTTACACTGAATTCTATCAGGCACAGAATGGTAAACCATAAAGCAGGATGTGGTGTTTGTGTTTATATATAATTTCATTTTATAAATTGTGTTTTGTCTTTGTCTCAGCTATGCTGAAGTGAGGGCTGAACAACGCAGGGAGCTGGGCATTGAGGAATCACCTCCTGAGATCTCAGCAGACAAGGTGAGACATGAATTCAGATCTGATTTCCCATTCTGCCACCATTATAACACGAGAGGATGTAAAGAAAAAATATTTACACAAAAATATTTTTATTCCTTTGATTTAATATTTTACTATTAATAGTACTTTTAAATAACTTATTTTTTGACCAGTATTAAGTAGCACAGGTATATTTGTAGCAATAGCCAAAAGTACGTTGAATGGGTCAAAATGATCATTTTTCTTTTATGCCAAAAAGCATTAGGATATTAAGTAAAGATCATGTTGCATGAAGATATTTTGTAAATCTCCTACCATAAGTATATCAAAACGTAATTTTTGATTAGTAATATGCATTGCTAAGAAATTCATTTGGACAACTTTAAAGGCAACTTTCAATTTTTGCACCCTCAGATTCCAGATTTTCAATTTCGGTCAAATATAAATTTTTTTAAAATTATTAAAATTTACTCTCTTGACTGGTTTTGTTGTCCAAGGTCACAAATATAAAATTGTATTTAATCTTCAAAAAAAAAAAAAAGATTAAATAAAAAAATGATTATTTAATCTTTTATTATTTTATTATATCATTAAATCATTAAAATATTTTTTGTTATGTTTTACACAGTATGTTTTTTCAATATACATTAATCAATATATTAATTTTATGAATTAAATATAAATATATATTATTTAAAATTTATATAATTAGTATTGAGCTCAATCAATAAAAAATAACAAAATAATCTCACTTTTTCTAATTAATCGCAATTAATCCAATCTAACATTAAAGTTTTTAAATGTACTTTTGTATTGCAATTTCACATAAAATGTAATGTAAAACAATTTATGTAAATACATTTTTTTATATATATATTTGTGAAATGACAGAAGGTAAGTATCCTGATACCAATATTACTATCTCTAGGAATTTTTCCTTTTTTTTATTCCATTCCATTTAACATTACTGCTAATTTAAGTGAACTTAAAACAATCTTCACATAAACATTATTTACCTGTGCCTTTCACCAAGTAGGAAATATACAGAAATTGAATAAAGTTATTAAACACAAAATTCTAAATAAATATAGATGAATCCTTAAAGCTACGAAGGTTATTGCTTTTCTCTTTTTCTTTTGTTTATTGATTAACAGACATTACAGCAGCTGGGTTATTTGGCCGCTATTACTTTAAGAGCTGATCCCAGAACAATCCTTTAATCCGACTCTGTTTCACTCTGCTCAGTCTCAGGACTCCGGCTCTGAGTCCCAGTTGAACACCTCCAGCCTGAAAGAGGCGCTAGAGCGATTCGATCACAGCCGCACACCCTCTGCCTCATCACGGAGCTCCCGCAAGTCCTCCTCACACACCGCCGTCTCGGACCCCACGTGTATGTATTACATACCAAAGATAGAAGGTGGTTCTCAAAAACACAGCCATGCCATATTTAGATGTTTAGATACAGTTGAGGTCAAAAGTTTACACCCCCCTTTCAGAATCTGCAAAATGTTAATTATTTTACCAGAATAAGAGGCATCGTACAAAACACATGTCTTTGTATATTTAGTACTGACCTGAATAAGATATTACACATGAAGATGTTTACAAATAGTCCACAAGAGAAAAAAATGACCCCGTTCAGAAGTTTAAAACCCCTTGATTCTTTTTTGTTTGTTTGTTTGTTTAGTGATAGTTGTTCATGAGTCTCTTGTTCATCCTGTACGGTGAAACTGTCTGCTGTTCTTCAGAAAAATCCTTCAGGTCCTACAAATTATTTGGTTTTCCAGCACTTTTGTGTATTTGAACCCTTTCCAGCAATGACTGTATGATTTTGAGATCCATCTTTTCACACTGAGGACAACTGAGGGACTCATGTGCAACTATTACAGAAAGTTCAAACACTCACTGATGCTCCAGAAGGAAACAATATGCATCAAAACCCAGAGGGTGAAAACTTTTGAACAGAATGGAGAGGTGTTATTTTTTTCTTATTTTGTCTAAATATCATATTTTTTTCATTTAGTACTGCCATGCAAAGGCTACAGAAGATATTTACATGTTTCCCAGAAGACAAAAAAGGTTAAATTTACCCTGATCTTCAAATTTATAAGTTTTAATTAATAGTTTTTCTTTCTGGAGCATCAGTGAGTGTTTGGACCTTCTGTAATAGTTGCATATGAGTTCTCAGTTGTCCTCAGTGTAAAAAGATGGATATCATAATCATACAGTCATTGTTGGAAAGGATTCAAATACACAAAAGTGCTGGAAAACCAAAGAATTTGTGGGACATCATGTATTTTTCTAAAGAACAGCAGGCAGTTTAACTGTTCTGGACAAACAAGGGACTCATGAACAACTATAACTAAACAAAAAAACACAGCTGTGGATCATTCAGGTAACAACAAAGTATTAACAATCAAGGAGATGTAAACTTTTAAACAGGATCATTTTTATAAATTAAACTATTATTTTTCTATATATATGTAAACGTCTTTTATGTGAAATATCGTATTCAGGTCAGTGCCAAATAAACAATAACGTGCATTTTGTGTGATCCCTCTTATTTTGGTCAAATAATTAACATTTTGTAGATTCTTAAAGGAGCGTATAAACTTTCGCCCTCAACTGTATTTCAGCACTGTGACTGACCCATATATGTTTGTGTGTCTATAGCCACACAGACAAAGCTGCAGACAGACCATAGCACACCGCCCCGCCAATCAGTGTCAGCCATTGAGATGACATCACAGCGGAGGTCCTCCATCAGCAGTCAGGTTGGTACATGCCATCACCACTGAACTCTATAAATCATAACAAAATTGTCCACAATGAGTATTGATCTCATGTTTCGTTTCTCTTCAGTCGATGAGTTCTCAGAACACAGGACAGACAATGGCAACATCTCTTGTGTCTCAGCCTCAGCAGCCTCAACCAATTCAGCCCAGTGTGCAGGTAATTCAACATCTCTATTATTTCATTCACTCTTGCTAATTAGCATCCGGGTGTTTGAGTACTTCGCACCACTAGAGCAAGCATGGTGGTCCATGTATGTATATATCTAATTAACAGATAAACACCATTGTTTAGTGTGCCACTGACCTAGAGAGACAAAACTAAACTAAACTGTTGTCTGAATACATAGTTGTTCATGAGTCCCTTGTTTGTCCTGAACAGTTAAACTGCCTGCTGTTCTTCAGAAAAATCCTTCAGGTCCCGCAAATTCTTTTTTTTGTGTGTATTTAAACTTTTTCTGACAATGACTGTATGATTTTGATATCCATCTTTTCACACTGTGGGACTCATATGCAACTATAACAGAAGGTTCAAACGCTCACTGATGTCTTGTCTTCATGTAAGAAAAATGTACACATCTTATTCTGTTAAAAAGGATGGAGCATCAGTGTTGTGTGTTGTTCCTTCTGTAATAGTTGGATATGAGTCCCTCAGTTGTCCTCAGTGTGAAAAGATGGATCTCAAAATCATCCAGTCATCATTGGAAAGGGTTCAAATACACAAAAATGTTGGAAAACCAAAGAATTTGTGGGACCTGAAGTATCTTTGTAAAGAACAGCAGGCAGGACTAAATAAACAATAGCATGCTTCTTGCATGATCCCTCTTATTTTGGTCAAATAATTAACATTTTGCAGATTCTAAAAGGGGGTGTAAACTTTTGACCTCAACTGTATGAATTAATGTTTTGTAGCCGGTGCTGCAGTTTTCCACGCAGATGGATGCGATGCAACATCTGAAGGATCAGCTGGAGCAGCGCACACGCATGATTGAGGCCAACATCCATAGACAACAAGAAGAACTGCGGCAAATCCAGGAGGAGCTGCAGAGGGTGCAAGGACAGGGCCTACAGGTAAGAGCACCCCCTAGCTTTTGATTAAACATGCACTGCCTGCCCTTAAATTTGACTCCCTTTTGTAGATGTTCTTGCAGCCCGGAGGTGGCGGTCTCAATCTCGGCTCGGTGCAGCTGACACAGGGATCATCTGTGCAGCAGGGGGGCGCTCTGTCCATGCAGGGGGCGGTGGTGCCGACAGGGAGCCTGCAAAGCGGCCTGCAATCTACGCATACAGGGACACAACACACTGTCACACAGCATCCTCAGCAGGTGGCGCCACAACAACAGAACCTTCTCAGAGATCAGAGCTCCACATTAACTCAGGTGAGACAGTGAGCTTTTCTATGAAAAATGAAAATTCTGTCATTAATTACTCACCCTCATGTCGTTCCAAATCTGTGAAAGCTTTATCTTCAGAACACAAATTAAGATATTTTTGATGAAATTCACAAGCTTTCTGACTTTTCGTAGACAGCAAGGCAACTAGCGCATTAAAGGCTCAGAAAGATAGTAAGGACATTGTTAAAATAGTCCATGTGACAGCATTGGATCAACCGTAATGTTATGAAACTATGAGATAGTAGAATGTTCTTGTTTTCTGAAGATCTTACGGGTTTGGAACAACATGAGGGTAAATAATTAATGACAAAATTAATCATTTTTCATATTCTTCGTGGTCTTCTGATTCCACTAGCTAAAACAGCCTTCTATTAAGTGTGAAAGTGTATAAATAGCACATATGTGACCCTGGAACACAAAACCAGCCTTAAGTCGCTGCGGTATATTTGTAGCAATAGCCAAAAATACATTGCATGGGTCAAAATTATTGATTTTTCTTTTATGCCACAAATCATTAGGAAATTAAGTAAAGATCATGTTCCATGAAGATTTTTTGTAAAACTCCTACTGTAAACATATCAAAATGTAAATTTTGATTAGTAATATGCATTGTTAAGAACTTAATTTGGACAAATTTAAAGGTGATTTTCTCAGCATTTTGATTTTTTTGCACCCTCAGATTCCAGATTTTCAAATAGATGTATCTCGGCCAAATATTGTCCTATCCTAACAAACCATACATCAATAGAAAGCTTATTTATATATCTTCCATATGATGTATACATCTCAGTTTTGTAAAATTTAACCTTATGACTGGTTTTGTGGTCCAGGGTCACATATTATTTTAAATAAATAAATACAGAAAATCATCATATCCTGGGAAAACCTTTACCTTTACTTTTACTTTAACTTTATTGATCTGCATTCACATACACATTGAGCTGCATACACATTATAACCCTCATCATTAAAGTTAAAATATAATGTAAAAAACATTATATCTCACCTTAATTTGCAGTACTGTTTTTCTTTCATTGGTTCGATGTTGTAAGACCAAAATTCTAAATGAAGCTGGAAACTTATTTGGAATGGTTGTATGACAAATAAAGTAACAATTTCAAAGGAGTATGATTATTTTCTATAGGCACTTATAGTCTAACATCAGTTCTCTTTATCTGTTTTTTAGCAGTCTCAGAGGACGTCTCACACGTTGCAGTCTCCTCAGGGAGCACTGCCTGCATCTTTGTATAATACCATGATGATCTCTCAGCCGACACAGGCCAACGTCGTGCAGATCGCCACAAGCCTGGCCCAGAACAGCAGCCCCAGCGGAACCGCGGTTGCCACCTTCTCTCAAGACCGGCAGATACGGTACATGTAGCATCATTACAAACAGACATTTTGAAGATTTTGAACATGAACTGCATATTAAACAAGCACCATTTTATACAAAGCTCCTACATCTATGGAAGCCGAAACTGATAACAAAGCTAACTAATAACCTGTCGTCCTGCCGCCCACAGGTTCCCTACTGCCCCACAGCTCCTCACTAAGCTAGTAACCGGCCCAATGGCATGTGGGGCAGTTATGGTGCCCACCACCATGTTCATGGGGCAGGTGGTGACTGCGTTTGCGCCGCAGCAGGGCCAGGCTCAAACAATCAGCATTACCCAGCAGCCGTCTGCGCAGACGGCGGAGCAGCAGGCTCAGACACAGTCACATACAGCTACAGGAACAGCCCAACAACAAGGACAGGCCCAGGCTCAGCTTGCTCAGCAGCAAACGCAATTCCTACAGGTACCACACGGTGGACTAACACCCTTTTATCAAACAGATGACTACATGACTGTAGTGTAGTGAGTTCAGGCAAAAATTAAAACTTTCTAATCATTTACTCAACCTCATGAAACCTGGAGGGACTGAAGCTTCAAGCTTTAAAATGGATGTAAAAGTACCATAAAAATATTTATAAGTAGTTCATATAACACTATTCCGGTCATCAAAAGAGTCAGTATCTGATATGTGAAAGAATAATTTTTTTGCATCAAATTTAGTAAGTAAAGCGATTAATGTTGCTGACATGAGTGGTATTTTCTCATTAAAATCACCCTGAAATAAAAATTCATCATTCGTATTTAGTTTGATATTTTGGGCTTAAGAGTTCAATGTCATTGCAAGAAGTCTATTATGTTCATTAAGGCTGCATTTATTTGAATAAAAATACAGTAAAAACTGTAGTATTGTGACATTGCTACAAATTAAAAAAAAACTATTGTCTATTTTAATATATTTCAAAATGTGATGGTAAAGCTGAAGCGTCACTTGATATTTGAGAAATTATTATGAAATGCTGATTTGCTGCTCAAATGCTGCATATCAATGTTGAAACCAGCTAATGTTACTGGTTAATAGTTTTTTTTGGAAATTGTCATACTTTTTCAGGATTCTTTGCTGGATAGAAAGATTAAAATATAATTTTAGCTATTTGAAATAGATATATTTACATTATATCATTCTAAATCTTATTTACTTCATTATCAGTTCAATTGAAAGGGTAGTTTATATATTTATTGATCTCTCAAAGAGCACTTTTTAAAGTCCAACAACCTTTATTAAAGGATCAATTTTGACTTTCTTTTTTTTTTTTTTTTTTTGAAGAATACAATTGGAGTTATTAAAAATATCCTGGCTCTTCCAAACTGTATAATGGCAGTAAATGGGCGTTGAGAAGTCCAAAAACAAGTCCAAAAAATCCATCCATCATAAAAAGTACTCTGCACAGCTCCTTTGCTCCTGTAGATAAAACTGTGTAAGACAGTTAACGGAAGCTGGCTACATAGATTCGCTTCAGAAGAGCATTATTAACCCCTGGAGCCACGTGGAGCACTTTTTATGATGGATGCATGCGCTTTATTGCACTTCAAAATCTCAACACCCATTCACTACCATTATAAAGCTTGGAAAAGTCACAACATTTTTATATAAGTTTTGATTATTGGCCATAACATAAAATTAATAAATGTGACCCTGGACCACAAAACCAGTCTTAAGTAGCACAGGTATATTTGCAGCAATAGCCAAAAATACATTGTATGGTTCGAAATTATCGATTTTTCTTTCATGCCAAAAATCATTAGGATATTACATAAAGATCATGTTCCATGAATATATTTTGTAAATATTCTATTGTAAATATGTCAAAAAGTAATTTTTGATTAGTAATATGCATCGCTAAGAAATTTATTTGGACAACTTTAGAGGCGATTTTCTCAATATCAATATTTTTTTTGCACCCTCAGATTCCAGATTTTGGCCAAATATTGAAATAAAATTAACCCTTATGACTGGTTTTGTGGTCCAGGGTCACATATGTCTTATTAGTATCAGCCAGGATTTCAATATCACTAAATCCCTGCTATATATAATAATGCTTTGTGTTTCCTCCTGCAGGCCCCTCGGCTTTTACACGGCAACCAATCTACCCAGCTGATCCTTCAGGCAGCGTTTCCCCTGCAGCAGCAAGGCACCTTTGCAACCACAACACAACAGCAACAGCAACAGCAGCAACAACTGCAGCAGCAGCATCAACAGCAACAACAACAGCTGCAACAACAGCATCAACAACAGCAGCAGCAGCTGCAGCAGCAACAGCAGCAGCAACTGCAGCAGCAACAGCAGCAGCAGCAGCTGGCAGCTCATCGCTCAGACAGCATGACGGACCGGTCCAACGCGCCACCTCAGTAGCCGACCGAACGACCGCACGTCAGGGACACAACCCAACCTGAGCAGTCCTGCAGGCTGAGGGGCTTCTGAGGGGGGTGTTTGGAGCTACAAAAAAATAGCAGTATTCTTACTGCACCCTCTCAGATACCCTTCTGCGGCTTATAGGTGAAGGGCCAGACCTGAACGGGTGTCGCTTTTTCACCCCGACCTATAGGTAGTTGATCGACGGCTGCTTGCACTGAATTCTGGGAGAGGTCCGACCACGAACGCCGGAAGAGGAAGCAGCTGCGCCTGCGTCTCCCCCACGATAACCGTGTCCCCTTCGTCTCGTAAGCCCAGTGTGTGCCGTCATCCCTCTTTCACAGGTTTAATTTATGCAGAACGAGCCGAACGCGGAGGCTTCGAGACTCGAAGAAGTCCCGCAGGACAAACGGCGCCTCTCTCTTTCTCTCGGCCTCTCTTTCTCTTCCTCCTCATTTTACTTGTCGCGAGTAATTATGGGTCAGAAAATATTTTTAAGAATGTCACGTGGATTCAACTTTTATTGTACAGCTCACCTGTAAAATAATGTGTAAATATATGGACAAAAGGAAAGAGAAACTAATATTTTATATGATGCATGAGATGAAAAGCATAGTCTGTTATTTGTAGCTTTGAATATACTTTTTTTTCTAATATTCAGAGGAAAAAAGCAAAACTTAATACACATACTGGCTGATCTCTTCACAGACTTCCTTTTTCCAGTGGGATGGGGGTGAGTGTGTGTATGTGCTTGCGCACATGTGTTCGTATGTATGCGTGTCTGCCAAGCAGGCAATGCTGGATCCACGGATGTGTCACAGTTTGCTTTTAAACCACCTTCGTCTTTTAGTAAAACTGTTAAAGGAACAGGCAATCTTTAGATGTTTGTGCATCGTCTTATACACCTTAGTAATCGCAAAAATAGAGAGAATATTTCAGAGAGATGTTTAACATTTGTAAATAGTTTAAAGAGAAGGCTTCAGATTTAGTATATCATGCGGTTAGGCAAAAAAAATATAGAAACGGTGCTTCGACTGTTTAGCGCAGAAACGGTAGTACTGTACCGATAGTTACGCGCTCTGCTAAACTGGAACTGATGCTTAAAACAGCAGGGTTATGATGAGGAAAAATATAATCGCATAGTGTGTATGATCCTAAACGATACAGGTAAATTAGCTTAAGGCTAAGCCATAGCTTCTAGTTTTACAATGGTTTACATGGTTGTTTACACTGTTATACAGTGTGTGTTAGGTATGATTCGCTAGAAATGTAACTTTACACAACCAAACCTCTTTATCATCTAGAGATAGTAAATTATCACATATTTGCACAGCTTTAATGCAGGAATACTTTCACTTGCCTTTTGCGGGGCTCATTTCAATGACTTTGCAACCTTCTTCCACTCAACTCTGGAAAAGCGGGAATGTATCGGTTCACTAGTACCTCTGACATAGTCACTAGCAACTTCTTGCTCTTCGCCCAAAGCCCAGAAAACGAACGTAATTTTGACAATCGGATTCTGTTTATTGGCCCGAAATATGCCAGATTGTAGTTGACTAATTTCATATTTAAACAGTTTAACTGTCTTCAGGATCTTGAGATTCATATTTATGTTTAACAAGACAGCCATTCCTGGAATTAGACTTTCCCCAAAGTTGCTCGATGAGACGTTGTTAGTAGATAGCCATCTTGAATGTTTAAAAGTAATAATTTCGTTTTCCTGTAGTCAAATGGGTCACACACAAGTACAGTTGAATTAATATATATACACACTAATATCCACCTTTTTCCTGAACGCACAAGTCTTGCCCGACTGGAACGATGGTTTACATTTCCAGTTTCTGATAATATAAAGTTAAACCTTAATATAACGTTTCATCACTTTACAGTGTCGCAATGACTGTCACCTATTAATAGTTTACTGAATGGGTAGATGACATGAAGCGACGCGAGGTTAGCTGCATTGAAAACAGTTGAGAGCATATAGTACCTTGCGAAAGTATTCATGCCCCTTCATGTTTTTTAATGTTTATTATATTGCTGCCATATGTTTAACTGTTTTAAATTACTTTTTTCTACATCAGTCTACACTTCATGCACCGTAATGACATTGCATAAGTATTCATACCCTGAAGCACTTTTACAGCCTCAAGTCTTTTTGTGTATAATACGACAAGATTTGCACACCAACATTTGCCAATTATCTGCCATTCTTCTCTTCACCTCTCAAGCTCTGTCAGCTTGGATTGGAGTCTGGCAGACATTTTCAGGTTTCTTCAGAAATGTTTGATTGAGTTCAATCCCACTCAGGGACATTCACAGAGTTGTCTAAGCCATTCTTGCTTCTGCCCAGACTGAGGTTGTGAACACTCTGGACTGGGTTTTCATTAAGGCTGTCTCAATATTTCTTCAACACTTCCGAGTCCTTCAGCCCTTAGTCCCACAGCATGAGGCTGCTTCCAGCACACTTTACTTTTCAGATGGTACTCTGCAGGTGATGAGCAGAGCTGGTTTCCTTCAAACATGATGCTTGGAATTGAAGTTCATCAGACCAGAGAATCTTGTTTCTCACAGTCTGAAGGTCCTTTAGATGTTTTTTGGCAAATTCCAAGTGTGTTTTCATGTGTCTTCACTATGCCAACCTCCATAAAGCCCAGATCGGTGGAGTGTTGCAATGATGTTCGTCCTTCTGTAGGTTTCTCCTATCTCCACATATGATCATGGAGCTCAACTAGAGAGACCATCAGGTTCTTGGTCACCAGTCTAACCAAACCCCATCACCGTCAATTGCTCAGTTTGGCCAGGAGCCCAGCCCTAGGAAGAGCTCTGGTTGTTTTAAACTTTTTCCATTAAGGGTAATGGAGACTACATGCGTCTGTGAACCTTCAATGCAGCAAAAACATTTTTTGAACTCTTCCCCAGATGTGTGGCTTGATGAAATCCTGTCTCTGAGCTCTGCAGGCAGTTTTTTATTTTTTACCTTAGGGCTTGGTTGTTGCTCTGGTACGTATTTTCAGCTGTTTTTTTTTTATTTTTTTATTTTTTTATTAAGATGTGTGTGCCATTCCAGATCATACCCAATTTGCCACAGGTTAACTCCACTCAAAGTGTAATAACATCTACAAGCAATATGAATGCTCCTGAGCTAAATTTCATTTGTCCAAGATAAGGGCATGAATACTTATGCAATGGAATCATTTAGGTTTTTTATTTTTAATAAATTAGTTTAAAATCAGTTTTTTGCTTTGCCATTATGCTATATGGAGAAAAAAGTAATTTAAAGCAGTTATAAAGTAACAACACAAAAAAGGGTGTGAATACTTTTGCAAAGCACTGTATATACAGCTCTCGATCGGGGTAAGTTGGGGGATTTTTCTTTTTTTTTTTTTCACAAAATGATAAGAGCACACAATCTTTTATTATTTCACACACTTTAATTCACATTTGTATATTTAGTTATACTAAAAAAGCTTCAGTTTAATTAATTAAATAGATAATTTTTCACTCGTTTTTAACATGGATTTGTATGGAGACCAGAATGCGAAAGCACCCAAATGGAACTTAGAATCCATCTTGGCAGCTCTCAACGGTTACTCAGGAAAAAGGTGGATAAATAAAACTAATTGTGTGTGTGTATGTATATATACATATGTGACTATGGACCACAAAACCAGTCAGAAAGTGAGATTTATACATTATACTAAGCTGAGGTAAGCTTTCCATTGATGTATGGTTTGTTAGGATAGGACAATATTTGGCCAAGATACAACTATTTGATATTTGAAAATAAAAATATTGAGAAAATTGTCGAAATGAAGTTCTTAACAATGCATGCTACTAATCAAAAATTACGTTTTGATACATTTACGGTAATAAATTTACAAAGTATCTTAGTGAAACACGATCTTTACCTAGTTTTGACCCATACCATGTATTTTTGGCTATTGTTACAAATATACCCCTGTTACCTAAGACTGGTTTTGTGGTCCAGAGTCACTTATACAAATCAGGAAAACCAGAAAAACAATATTATTGTTTCACTATATTTTGATCATATACACAGATTTTTATCCTCATAAACACTATTTAATTCTAAAAGCTGAGAGTCACTTTTATCAACAGGTAGCACTTATGTATTGGCCTTGTGAGACAAGACCATGTTATTGTTTTAATTATTATACTAATCATGAGAAGTTAGTGCACTAATGAGCAATAATGCCTCTTCAGGTTAGTACAAATAAACAACTGTAGTCCATTCCAATATTTTCAATATCAGACCTCAATATATTTGAAAGTGCCAGTTTGAATGTTCGGTTTGTGCGGGATTGTTAAAGCCAAGCACCCTGAGTGCTGGTCCAATCACAGTTCGTGTTGCAGTATCCACACAACAGCAGAATAACTCAAGTCATCTATAATAATGCAGTATGTAACTTAATCGAACTCATCCCTTGGAGTCGGTATATGTATGACAGTCAGTAATGCGTTGGTTTCTGTGTTCAGTTCAGTATCACGGAAATTTTACGACGGCACGGCTGGAATGAGCGAGGCGAGATTATCGATTGAATGTAAAACTGTCACTTAGCTTTATATAGATATTTTAAAGAGGAATATATTGAAAAATTAAGATGTTATTTTTCTACAGCAAAGTCAGAGCAGAGAATTTATGCAGATTAATAGACTATAAAACAACTGTTATACACCTTTTGCTAGGAAAGGGAACAGAAAATCAAGCTTACTCCGTATTGTAACCTCAAATGAAGGATTTAAACAAACTGTGACACACTGGAGGACCAGTTGAACTTTCTCCCCACAATGCGGTTGTTTTAAGGTTGCATAAGAGAGGTCATTGATGTTTGCTACAGACTCCTGCTTATGTTTTGGGGTACTTGAAGGTAATACATTTTTTTTTTAAAGAAGTCTTGCTTAAAAAGTATAGGACACCTTTACAAATTCAGGCTGGGTTGATGCATAGTGCATCCTCTCGCACCGGTTGTTGACACATGTGATGATGTTTTAGTACAAGGGGTTGTTTTTCTGTTTTCTGCACTGATTTGTATTGTGTCAGCCCTAAGGTAACAGAAATGCTACAGCTTCCTCAGGTTGGTTCAGAAGAATAATAATAATAAACCCACATCAATCTTGCCCCTCCTTTCTTTTCCTCACTTGATCTTGTGATAGTGACCTCTTCAATTACACATTCTTCTGCATTTACACAGGTCGATCCAAAATGGTTGCCCTCTATGTACCTCTGAGTTGTCTGTGGTGCTCGATGCGACTCCGTGTCAGCTGGCGTTTAGTAATTAACCCAAAGAGCTGTGAGGAACGGTGGGAGAGCGTGGCGAAATCCTGTTGAATTTGTTTTGGCGCCCAGTGGAAAAGGAGGAGGTGAACCATGTTAAATGTTCTGTAGTTCTGATGTACGCACTAGAAGTTCTGAATGTCTATCAGTGTTCTCTTGCTATCATTTAATCTTTGTATGTGTGATGTTCTTTGCAGAGCACTTGTGTTTGGCTCATGAAATTTATCTGGTCAGTACACGGAGGAAGAATAGCTAAGTATTTAATTGAAGATACCTATAAATAGGTTTAAACTCTCAGCATTTGTTAAATGTAATGCTCCATCACGGGCTACCAGAGCATGGCTCGATTTTCAGAAAAGAAATCTGTCATTTCAGAAAACGGTGTGCTGTATTGGGTTCATTTTGTGAGCCAGGCCATTCTTACATTTAACAAAGAAATAATGGAACCTTTTTAAACAAACAGTGCCGTTTACTCCCCTTATTCAATTTTGAAAATAAAATTATTTAAAAATATACGCATAAACATTGTCGTGAATGTTTTATTCCTATACTTTTTATACTGAATTCATTTCATAAGTTACGTTTGTGCTTTGGTAGCGAATGTGAATGTCAATTCATTATTCACTCAACTGATTTGTTCAAGTACAGATTCATTGAGGCATAAGAACGCCAGTTGCTATTTCTGTGAGGAGACGATCACCAAATCACGAAACAAATTTACATTGTTAAAGGGGTCACCGGGTGCAAAACTAACTTTTACGTGTTTGCACATTAATGTGTGTTGGCAGTTTTTGTACACAACCACCCTACAATGATAAAAATCCACCCAGTGGTATTTTTTTAATCTTTAAAAGTAATATCCTCTTTTTTTTAAATCAGGTCATTCTCAGCTTCTTGTCGTTGGGGCGAAACACATTTGATTGACATGAGCGTCTTACCTTAGCCCCGCCCTCACTGAGCTGAAAAAGTCAGAATACGATCGTCATTGTGTGACTCAGGTGCAGTATATATGTGACCCTGGACCACAAAACCAGTCATAAGGTTAAATTTTACAAAACTGAGATGTATGCATCATATGAAAGTTCAATAAATAAGCTTTCTATTGATATATGGTTTGTTAGGATAGGACAATATTTGGCCGAGATACATCTATTTGAAAATCTGGAATCTGAGGGTGCAAAAAAATCTAAATACTGAGAAAATCACCTTTAAAGTTGTCCAAATTAAGTTCTTAATGCATATTACTAATCAAAAATTACATTTTTATATATTAATAGAAGGAATTTCACAAAAAATCTTCATGGAACATGACCTTTACTCAATTTCCTAATGATTTTTGGCATAAAAGAAAAATCAATCATTTTGACCCATTCAATGTATTTTTGGCTATTGCTACAAATATACCCCAGCGACTTAAGACTGGTTTTGTGGTCCAGGGTCACATATATATAAAAAGCAGCTGATATTTTAAATATTAATAGTGGGTTTCAATAGATAAAAGGATCTCAGTAAACGAGATTTGAATACTTTTTTAAATGTGCTTTTTGGATGTGGGACAGCAGTTTGCACCAATTTTGTAGGATGACCAATATATATATTTTTGACAAGTGGTATTTTGTTAGTACAGCGCAAGCATTAGGTTTCAAAATACAAAGTTGTATGACTTTTATTCAAAACTAAGACTAAACACATTCTGGTTGTCAAACTTATTACATCTGCCTCTTGATTTAATATGGTTTCCACATTGTGAAAAAAAAAAAAAAAACACATCTGACAGACTGAGACTGACCTTTTTATTCAATATTTACAGGAATATCATTTTTGTAGTTCTTCTATCATAGTTCAATCATCACACTTTCCAAAGTCAACCCCTGTCAAATATTGACGAATTCACTCTGAAAAAGTTACAAAAAAAAAACAACACCACCCAATCTCCTCTTCAACCGTGACAAAATATCAATATCTGTGCTCCGTAGTAGAATAAATAAAAGCCATTCAGAAGAAAAAGGGCAGAAAGAAATGATGCTATTCCTTCACAAGGAGGCAGCAAATGTATGCCGTGTGCTTCTTTCAGGGGAGTTTATGAAAGCGTGACCTTAACCGTGTCCTTAACACTTTATGACTTTGAGCGCACAATGAGGACCAATAAATATCGTGACTGGGTTTAAAGGCCACATATAATGTAGTAATCCAATCTGACATAATTTCATACTACATTTCAAGCCTTTGGTAATATGGTAAGAATAAAGGACAAGCCATCAACAGGCAGTTTGGACACCAGGCAGTTCCTATAGCATAATTCAGCACTATGAGAGAATTGGGACTGTTATATTGCTGAGGCTCTTACCCACTAAATACTCCTGAGATGTGAGTAGATTTACGGCTGTGCAGTGGGTAGACGGTCATAGGGAAGAGGGTTAGTGCTTAATCTGGTTTTAGTTTTTGAGCTGTTGTAGTCAAGTAACTTGAAATTCAAAAACGTAGGCCAGCATTTATCCATAGCACACCGCTCCAATAGAGGTAAAAGAAACAAGATTCATGATTCGTTATTTAAAATGGTACTGTGTGCCAGGACAAACATCCGGCAAGTTCAAGTAAACTGTTAGAAATATAACGATCACCTAAAAACAGAAAACAGAATAGTGTCTGGTTGAACATAAAGAAAGAGAAAAACAAAGAATGAAGCAAACTAAATGCTCATTAAGACACAAGCAGTACATTGTTTTTCATTCACTCATTCAGTCATACTCTAACAAAAAGATTCATTCAAACAAAGTAAAGAGGCCATCTGCAGTCTTTGCGCAGTTTCACTTGTTCTGGGATGTATGTATATATGTATATATAAAATGAAACCAAGAGTCAATTTTTCCATCAGAATCCAGAATCGGGTTTGATAAAGAGAGCGGAGAACGCAAAGGCGAGGAACACGATTCCACCGACGATTGTAACTGTAGAGATAAGAACAGGAAACATTATCAAATGAATCTGGATATAGGTCAGCGCTTATGCAAATCAACACAACATACTGTGTTGTGCTAAATGACTCAGTCTCACCGGTTCTGACGGAGATCTTTTGAGCCACCATCCGTCCGCCGATAACGGCCAGGCCTGTGCACAGACAGTGTCCCAATGTTCCTCCAACTGCTACTCCAAATGGATCCTGCAGCACAAAACCAGACAGTTATTCACAGTTAAAGTCATTTGGTAGCTGCTAATAATGAGCAATATAGAGAGCTGGGAAAATCACTAAAATGATTGAAAATATACAACATAATTTGCAAGAAAATTCTAAAATAATTAAAAGTAAAATGTATTTAGGCATATTTGTAAATTAAAATATGTCTTAACCAGGTTAGCAATTTTTTATACATTGCAAAACAGTTTAAAAAAGATTACATTAAATTCTAGTAGAACATTATTTTAAAAGTAATTATAAATAAAATTAATTTTAATAATTTCTTTTAATTAATGCAAAATACAATTGAATGGATTTATGAATATTTAAAATGGTAAACAGTGGCAAAGTATTAATTACTTACTAAATATAATTTAGAATAAAGGTCTAAACTGAGTAATTAATTATAAATTAAAATATATATCTCATCTAGGTTAGTGGTTTGATAAAAAAAAAAGGGCAAAATACAGTTTAATGAGCTTTAGGAATATTTAAAATGGCAAACCATGACAAAGTATTTTTAGTAAAAGTTAATTACTTATAAAATATAATTTAAAATAAAAAGTCTTAAGTAAAAATACAATTTATCTCTCATTTCTCATATAGTTTAACATTTTTTGTATAATGCAAAACAGTTTCATGGGCATTAAGAATATTTACAATGCTAAGAAATACAATTTAGAATAAAGTATATAAGAATAAAATATATTTAAACTATAAATTATAGTATATATGTCTTACTCAAATTAGCAATTGTTTTTTTAAACGTTGGAAAATAGTTTTATAGCATTAAAAACACTCAAAATAGTAAAATGTTACAAAGCTACTTTTTACCATTTAAAATGTAATTTTGTGGCAAAAACATGGAAATAATCTGTCGTTTTTTTATCCTTTTGTTTACTGTATTTATTTGTTTGGTCAATGTCATTGTGGGTTTTGGTTATTTTGCTGTTTTAGGCTGTAAGGACCTTTGAAATAACTGAAATCGTGTGGCGAAGTGATATAAACATGTAATGCGGTCAAGTGCAGCCTGGAACTACGTTCGCCGTGCGTTTTCCTGAAAACAATGCACACCATTAGAACGTTCCTCAGCCAATCAGATTCAAGCATTCAGCGGCCCCGTTGTATAATTACTTAATAAACCCAGAATAAATTATTTATCTTATCCATTTTATTGCAAAAAATGTATTAGCCTTAAGAATATTTAAAATGGTAAAATGTGACTTTTAGTGGAAAATGTATTTAAAATTAATTATAAAAAAATTTATCTTATCCATTTTTTTAAAAGCAAAACACAATTTCATAGTCCTTAAGAATATTTAAAAAGGTAAAATGTTAGTATTTTAGTAGAAAATGTATTCACAATTAATTTATTAATTAAAAAAATGCAAAACAGTTTCTTGGGTTTTGAGAATATTTAAAAAGGTAAAATGTGACTTTTAGTGGAAAATGTATTTTAAATTAATTATAAATAAAAAATTTATCTTATCCATTTTTTTTAATGCAAAACAATTTCATAGTCCTTAAGAATATTTAAAATGGTAAAAATGTGACTAATTTAGTAGAAAATTTATTTACAATTACTTTATTTAAAAAAATAGATTTCATTCATTTTTAAAATGCAAAACAGTTTTTTTGGTTTTGAGAATATATAAAACGGTAAAATGTAACTATTTTAGTAGAAAATTTATTCACAATTAATTAATTTATTTTAAAAAATAGATCATCCATTTTTTTAAATGCAAAAAACAGTTTCTTGGGTTTTGAGAATATTTAAAATGGTAAAATGTGACTATTTTAGTGCAAAATGTATTTAAAATTAATTATAAATAAAAATTAATCTTATCTATTTTTTTAAAATGCAAAACAATTTCATAGTCCTTAAGAATATTTAAAATGGTAAAAATGTGACTAATTTAGTAGAAAATTTATTTACAATTACTTTATTTAAAAAAATAGATTTCATTCAGTTTTTTTTGGTTTTGAGAATATTTAAAACGGTAAAATGTAACTATTTTAGTAGACAATTTATTCACAATTAATTTATTTATTTAAAAAAATAGATCATCCATTTTTTTAAATGCAAAAAACAGTTTCTTGGGTTTTGAGAATATTTAAAATGGTAAAATGTGACTATTTTAGTGCAAAATGTATTTAAAATTAATTATAAATAAAAATTAATCTTATCTATTTTTTTTAAATACAAAACACAATTTCATAGTCCTTAAGAATATTTAAAATGTGATTATTTTAATAGAAAATGTATTTAAATGTAATTAATTTTTTTTTTTTTTTTAATTGATCTCATCCATTTTTTTTAAATGCAAAACAGTTTCTTGGGCCTTGAGAATATTTAAAATGGTAACATGTAACAGTAAATTAAATTAACAGTAAATTTAACTAAATTAATATGTTACATTTTATTCTAAAGTTAGAATATCCACATTACCAATTTTTGTATAATGCGTCATATATGTGGGCTTTAAGAATAATTAAAATTGTAAGAAATACAATTCAGAATAAAAGTCTAATTTTGGATCCTGTAATCATACCTCTCTTGCAGCCAGAACAATAGTAGCAAGCTGAGAGCGGTCACCCCACTCAGCGAGGAAGGTGAGGGTTAGTGCCTGAATGAATATAGGTGAGATCACGCTGTGCCACTTCCTCTGAGGTAACATGGTTGACGTCGTTCCCGCTTCCACGTCGGGTGCACCGTTGGCTAGTTTATAGCGTTGAAGCTGCGAGAGGATCAGAGGTCAGATGAGATGCTTCAATTATGCATGGGGTTTTATTTAGCCACACCTGTGAACGAACACACTTGAATTACAAAGTTTTAACCTCTTCATCCTTCTTCTTTATCTCAGCTTGGACCTCCTCCAGCTCCTCCTGCCCTTCATCAGCACTCATCCTCAGCCCCTCCCTCAGCATCCTCACACCGAATATGGCAAACAGCGCTGTCGAGATGTAGTAGGTGTAGATCCGTGGGATAATGGTGGTGGCATAACCAAACAGGACTAATGAGAAGGCAGAAAAATAGGTCACTGATGCATTCCGAGGATTTTATAAATAACACAAGGCAAGCTAGATAAACAATCTCTGTTAATGTATTAGATTACAATTATATAAGACAGTGGTAAACAGACAAAAAAAGGCCTGCCATTAGAAATCTTTTAGATCAGAACAGCAAGATGATATTGTTTTAGACAGATGCAAATTTACTATAAAATTTGCACGATAAATTATATCCTGTAAATATCTCACAAGACTTTCATTGATGTATTTCTAAGCTACTAGGAGAAAATGTGAAGAATTTAGGACATGTATACACTGAAAAAATAAATGACAATGATGACAATTTCTAGGTATAAACATTAAACTTAAAACTAAAATTTGATTGCAAATTTAACAAATTAAGATGTCATTCAGTAGAGATTAGCTAGCTTGTTTGTTTTTTAGATAAAATTATATAATTTTAATAGTTAAATAATTAATCATAATTTTAAATTTTAATTGAGGTCAAGACCTTTGAGGCAGGGCAGGACAATGTCCCTGTTTTAAAGGAGAAGTTCACTTGTGATCTAAGATGTTCATGTCTTTCTTTCTTCAGTCGATAAGAAATAGTTATTTTGAGGAACACATTTCAAGATTTCTCTCCATATAGTGGACCTCTATGGTGCCTGTGAGTTTGAACTTCCAATGAGTTTAAATGCAGCTTCTAAATGATCCCAGCTGAGGAAGAAGGGTTTTATCTAGCAAAACGATCGGTTATTTTCTAAACAAATTAACAACTCTTATACTTTCTAACCTCAAATGCTTGTCTTGTCTAGCTCTGTGTGTACTCTGTGTGTTTTCCGGTTCAAGACATTTAGGGTATGTTGAAAAACTCCCATCTCATTTTCTCCTCCAACTTCAAAATCGCCCTACAACGCTGCAGAAGTACCGACCCAGTGTTTACAAAGTGGACATGCAAAGAAGATCAAGCAAGCAAAAAAAAAAGTAAAACAGCAAAGTAGGACCATTTTGAAGTTGGAGGAGAAAATGAGATAGGAGTTTTTTGACATACCCTAACTGTCTTGAACTGGAATATAAATTCACACAGAGCTAGACAAGATGTGAATTTAAGGTTAAAAAGTATATAAATTGTATTTTTCATAAAATCGCAGATCTTTTCACTAGATAAGACCCTTCTTTCTTGACTGGGATCATTTAGAGCCCTTTGAAGCTGCATTTAAACTGCATTTTGGAAGTTCAAACTCATGGGCACCATTGAAGTCCACTATATGGAGAGAAATGCTGAAATGTTTTCCTCAAAAATACAATTTCTTATTGACTGAAGAAAGAAAGACCTGAACATCTTGGATAACAAGGGGGTGAGTAAATTATCTGTAAACATTTGTTCTGGAAGTGAACTAATCCTTTAAAGAGGCAGGTCTTGATTTAGTTTAAAACTAGCTACATTTAATGCTAGGTTAAAGAATGAGTTTATTTCCAGAATAAAAATTTCCTGGTAATTTACTGCCTCCTATGTCATCCAAGATGTTCATGCCTTTCTTTCTTCAGTTGCAAAAAAAAAAAAGAAGGTTTTTGAGGAAAACATTCCAGGATTTTTCTTGATATAGTGGACTTAAATGAGGATCAAGGTCCAAATTGCAGCTTAAACATGATCGCAACCAAGAAATAATCATGCAGGGTTAGTTCTTCGTCTTTGTACTCTGGTTCAGAAAGGTAGGGTAGGGTGAAAAGCTCCATCTCAATCTCTCCACCAACATCAAAATTGTCTGAAATAGTTTATCTTTTTTTGTAAAGGCCAATGTTTTTGTAAAGGAAATGCAAGGGGAGCCTTTGTGGTTAAAAAGCATATAAATTATTATTATTATTATTTTTTTTATTATTACCAATCGTTACGCTAGATAAGACCCTTATTCCTTGTCTGGGATCGTGTAGAGCCCTTTGAAGCTGCATTGAAACTGCAATTTGGACCTTCAACCCATTGCTCCCCATTGAAGTCCACTTCATGGAGAAAAATCCTGGAATGTTTTCCTCAAAAACCTTAATTTCTTTTTGACTGAAGAAAGACATGAAAATCTTGGATGAAATGGGGGTGAGTAAATTATCAGTAAATTTTTATTCTGAGGTGAGGCAGATCAACCTTTGAACGTGGTTTAAATAGTAAAGGTACTTACAACTTACCTGACAAACACGTCATGAGTCCCAGAGCCAACATGGCGCCTGCCAAAACAGTGAGGCGATTATAGCGCATAGCCATGATAGCTGCAATGAAGAACGTCTTGTCTCCCAGTTCAGAGACAATGATGACTGAGAGGGCTGCCACAAAGGCATGAATAAAGCCCAGGTTTCCCTTAGTGGGTTGATCGACTTTCACTGCTGGGCCGACTGCGTGACCGGTGGTTGCCTTATGCACCTGGACAGAAGTCAGGATTCAGATGTTAGATAAATTAATAGTAACAATTGTACAATACAATTCTTTACAAGCAACAATGTTCAAAATATGGGGCAACAGAAACATTTACAACACTTAGAGATACAATTAGGAATTTAATATTCAAATTTCATATATTACATACAGTACCAGTCAAAAGATTTTTAATGTTTTTTAAGTAGTCTCTTCTGCTCACCAAGCCTGCATTTCTTTGATTCAAAGTACAGCAAAAGCAGTAACATTCTTAAATATTTTTACTATTTAAAATAACTGTTTTCTATTTGAATATATTTTAAATTTTAATTTATTCCTGTGATTTCAAAGCTGAATTTTCAGCATTAGTACTCCAGTCACATGATTCTTAAGAAATCATTCTAATATTCTGATTTGCTGCTCCAAAATATTTATTATGTTGAAAACAGCTGAGTAGAATTTTTTCAGGTTTCTTTGATGAATAGAAAGTTCAGAAGAACAGCATTTATCTGAAATAAATCTTTTGTAACATTATACATGTCTTTATCGTCTTTTGATCAATTTAAAGCATCCTTGCTAAATAAAAGTATTCATTTCTATAATTCATTGGATAAAATAAATGCAGGCTTGGTGAGCAGAAGAGACTTCTTTAAAAAAAACATAAAAAAATCTTACTGTTCAAAAACTTTTGACTGGTAGTGTATAAAGCAAGGATTAAGGTATGAAAAAAAAACTTTTTAGAAGAGCAGTTCCTAAAAATTCTGTAAAGAAATGTAAAGAATTGAACAAGAATGTTTAATCAGTTTGTCAAATGCTTTGAGTAATCTTATAAATTCAGTCCACTAAGTTAACTTTTCAAACTTATACTTGATGTTACCAATTGTCATTATCATAATACTTTCAATTAGATTGGTTGTTCTCAACCTTTTTGACTTCAAGGCCCCCCGATTATTCGTAACAATATTCGACAGCCCTCCTAAGCCAAAAGCCTCTTGTTACAACACAACAAAAACAATGAAAATACGATGTCAGTTAAAATATTGAAGGTTTTCTGAGGCCCCAGTTGAGAACCCCTGATTTAGACAATCAGCTCAGCATGTTAAAGTAATATTTCACCCAAAAATAAACATTTTGCCTTCATTTACTCAGCCTCATGTTGTCCAAACCTGTATGAGTTTCTCTCTTATGTGGAACACAAAAGAAGATATTTTTAAAATGCTGGTAATCAAAACGTTGATGGTCCATAGTATTTCTTCCCCTACTATGAAAGTCAATGGGGACCAACAATTGTATGGTTCCTCAAAATATCTTCTTTTGTGTTCAACATAAAGAAACCTAAACAGGTTTGTAATGAACAGGAGGGTGAGCAAATGATGAATGTTCATTTTTGAGTGAACTAAACGCTTACTACAGATCAATGCACCCAAGTTTTTTTCTTCTTCCCCTTTCCTTCAGAGTCAACCACAATGTGTCTCTGACAAATGTCTTAAAGGAATAGTTCACTTTGAGAACAAAAATTTACAAATAATGTACTCACCCCTTGTCATCCAAGATGTTAATGTCTTTCTTTCTTCATTCATAAGAAAATTATGCTTTTTGAGGAAAACATTTCAGGATTTCTCTCCATATAATGGACTTTTATGGTGCCCCTGAGTTTGAGCTTCCAAAATGCAGCTTTAAAGGGCTCTAAACGATCCCAGCTGAGGAAAGAAGGGTCTTATCTAGCAAAACGGTTATTTTCTAATAAATAAATAAATAAATAAATAAATTACAATTTATACACTTTTTAACCTCAAATGCTTGTCTTGCTCTATGTGTACTCTGTGTAGAGATTAAAAGGTATGTAAATTGTACATGTTTTTAGAAAATAACCAATCGTTTCGCTAGATAAGACATTCTTTCTCGGTTGGGATCATTTATAGCCATTTGAAGCTGCATTTAAACTGCATTTTGGAAGTTTAAACTCAGGGGCACCATAGAAGTCCATTATATTGATATAATTCCTTAAATGTTTTCCTCAAAAACATAATTTCTTTACAACTGAAGAAAGAAAGACATGAACATCTTGGATGACAAGGGGGTAAATACATTATCTGTACTTTTTTGTTCTGAAAGTGAACTTATCCTTTATTTCAGGGGTCACCACACTCAGTCCTGGAGGGCCTGTGTCCTACAGAGTTTAGCTCCAACCCTAATCAAACACACCTGAACCAGCTAATCAAGGTCTTAATAGGTATACTTGAAACTTCTAGGCAGGTGTGTTGAGGCAAGTTGGAGCTAAACTCTGCAGGACACCGGCCCTCCAGGATCAAGTTTGATGACCCCCTGCTTTAACTGGTCCCTCACACAAGTTTTAAAGGGTGGGCAAACTCCTAACATATATATTTCCAAAATATAAAAATGTAGATTATTCAGCAGAATCCCCTGAATGATCCCTGCTTGTCAAATTGAAATCCATCCATTTATTTGAGCCTAATAGTAACAAGTAGATAAGTCTATCAGAGAGCGTGTAGTCAAACTAGTTTCCCTTGAATGCCACTAGTCTACCCGGATACTTCCAGCACAGGTCCTCTTTGACACATTTGTAGTTTTAATACACATTCTTACACCTAGTAAACCTGCTAAATGTTTCATACGAACCTCCGCGGGCTGCTCCTCGTGAATGACTTTATTCTCTTCTTGAGTTGCTATAACACCGGCTGAGAACAACACGACGCTCAGTAGAATAAGGAAGCATATAGACCTGCCACCGCCATGCCGCTCGCCGGCCCGAAGAGGCATCTTAAGGCCTGACTAATACGGCTTCTGCTGTGGTAATACTTTGCAAAACAAGCTAAAATAATGGCTAATTTATATACATTAACGCTTCGTCGATACGATCTGGCTAGCCCACTTTGGTCATCTTCGCGGAGAGACTGATACCAAAGGCAAAGACAAATCTGTCGGTTGAAAACTAAACGTGATTGGTCGTTAGGAGGTAAACGTGTACAGTAAAGACTGACGTCACTGAAACGGAGGTAGACTATTGGTTGAAAGGGACACATTCATGTTCGGTAGAGGTACAACACAGAAGGAAAATGAGAGATTAGAAGAGACTCGCTTATCTTGGTAACAACAATTTATAGATACGAGTTTGTCTTATCATTGTTACGCGTTTTTTGTTTGTACATTTTTGAAATGTAATCATTAGTGGAAATAGTAGTGGATATGGTCTTGTTTATAAATTTCAAATATTGATAGACCTTGTTCATATAGTAGGCCTACGTGTAAACAAAAGCAGTTTTTCTCTGTAGGATTTTTTTTTTTAAACTTTTGCTTGGTGGATTCATGAATACTTCTATTCATTGTTTTGCAATACTGACCTTAAAGGAGTAGTTCACTTTCAGAACAAAAATTTACAGATGATATACTCACCCCCCTTGTCATCCAAGATGTTCATGTCTTTCTTTCTTCAGTTGTAAAGAAATTATGTTTTTGAGTAAAACATTTCAGGATTTATCTCTATATAATGGACTTCTATGGTGCCCCCGAGTTTGAACTTCAAAAATGCAGCTTCAAATGGCTCTAAACGATCACAGCCGAGGAAAGAAGGGTCTTATCTAGCAAAACGATGGGTTATTTTCTAAAAAAAATAAATAAATAAATACAATTTATATACTTTTTAACCTTAAATTCTCATCTTGTCTAGCTCGGCAAGATGAGCTTTTGAGATTAAAAAGTATAAAAGTTGTACATTTTTTAGAAAATAACCCATCGTTTCACTAGATAAGACCCTTCTTCCTCGGCTGGGATCATTTAGAGCCCTTTGAAGCTGCATTTATGGCATTTTGGAAGTTCAAACTCGGGGGTACCATAGAAGTCCATTACATGGAGAGAAATCCTGACATGTTTTCCTTAAAAAACACAATTTCTTTATGACTGAAGAAAGAAAGACATGAACATCTTGGATGACAAGGGGGTGAGTACATTATCTGTGAATTTTTGTTCTGAAAGTGAACTACTCCTTTAAGATTATTAAAACTAATGCAGAAACTAATTCAAAAACTTGTAAAATCTTAAAATACTTACTACTTTGTTTCATTGTTATTTCTGCTGTTTACTCCTTGATATATTATAATTGTTAACCTTGTTGTATTTATATTTTCTTATGGTTTGTCTTACATCCTAGTACATATCCTATACATATAGCAGGAAATAGGCAGAAAATATGTCTTTCAGTTGATTCTCTTGTTTAGAATTCTAGCCGCTGGGGAAGCTGGTTTTTAGGTAGTTCATATGTTGTAAGCCACTTCTTTTTTAAGTCATTTGCTGACATCTCATAGTAACTAAGTCTTTAAGCAAGCAGCTGCTGTCAGTCACCTTCTGAGGTCAGTATGTGTCAGGGCAACCATCCATTTTGGTCATGGCATGTGTATTAAATTTACACATTAAACATGCATGATCAACATGTCAGCTGTTAACATTAAAAAAAAAGAGACATTAAGATTATCTATGTTTTGGTGAGTTAATAGTTTATTAATTTGATAAGATGAAAAATCACAGGACAAAAGGAATAAAAGCTTTGCGTTGACGTGGATAAGTCTCAAACTTGCTCTTGTAGTAATCATGACAGAGCTGTGCAGCCAGTGCCTGGTTACAGAGTACATACAGTACCACCAGCCACCAGGTTAGGGAAACGCAGCCACAACAAACACTCATGGCAACATAAATCAGAAGCTCAGCCAGGTAATGCGGACAAGAGACCAGCTCAAACCAGCCCCCGGATGGCATCTTGTGGGCCAGAGTCTCTACTTTACCTATATTGGATAGAGAGGAACAAAGATTTAATATTTGTAAAAAAGGAAAAAAAAAATGTTATGATTTATGATTTTGTGTATAAAGTGCACATTTCCAAGCTCATTTTACCAATTCCAAACCACATCAATCTTAATAACTACTATTAATTTTGCATTTAATCATTTTTAAGTGATATATAGTTGTCCATGAAGGCTGGAAATGAAAAAGCATGCTTTCCTTTACAGATAAAATGAGCCAAAAGAGAGATTTAAAATGATTAAATTCTCATGAGAAGGATGCAATATTAGAATCTGCAAAGTTAAGGCATGAACATTGGACAGCGAAATGCTCATTGGGTCAGCACAGTAAGAAAAATCAGGTAGATAATAAAAGACACATGTTAACAAAAGTATTAAGGTGAAGGATTATGTGTGAAACCCTCAGGAACCACTTAGTCTCCAACACAACCTACCTGGAGTCTCTAGAAGTGCAATGTGTCAGGTTCTCAGAGACTTTGCTTGGGTAAAAAATCCTAAAAAATGACCTTTACTTAATAAGAATAACATGCGGAAGTGTTGTGAAATACTAAAGATGAGAGTGAATCTTGAAGGACCAGCATCACATTCTCTTGTACCACTGTGTGAAGAATTTAACTTCCAAAATCTGGCAGGAATTTTTCAGTCCATCTCTGGAAGACAGACTTTTCAGAATAGGAGATAAACTAAAACTTAACTCCCAAAATTTACTGCCAGATTCTGGAAGATACATTCTTAAAACAGTGGTATAAGAAGATGTGATGCTGGTCTTTTAAGAGTCACTCTCAACTTATCTGTCTATAAAGGCTATAAAAAAGCAGCCTTCATGTAATTTGCAACACTTCCGCATGGTATATCCTATTAAGCGAGGGTCATCTTTTAGGAATTTTTACCTAAGCAAAGTCTCTGAGAACCTGACACATTGCACTTCTGGAGACTCAAGGTAGGTTGCAGTTCTGGTGGCACTGGAGACTAAATGGTTCCTGATGGTTTCACGCCTAATTCTATATTCTTTAGCAGGTAACGTGTCTTTTCTTCTTCACCTGTTTTGTCTGACTGTGCTGACCCAATGAGCATTACACTGTCCAATGGTCAAGCTTTAACTTTGCAAATTCTAGTATTGCATGCTTCTCATGGGTATTTATTAATTTTTGACTTTTCAGTATGAGTTCAATCTCTTTTTTGGCTCATTTTATCTGTAAAAGAAAATGTGTCTAGTAATTTTGCACACCTGGATATAAGAAGTTCTTCACTTCGAGCCGTCAAGGACAATTATATATCACTAAATGATTAAATACAAACTTATTAGTAGTTAGTAATTATTATTATGCACACATATTGTGCTATTTACAATTACAGTTATAAGAATATTTTAAAATGACTTTTTTTTTTCTGTTTCTATTTAGAATTATTTTTTTTCCTCTAGGAAACTCTAGTGTTTTTCCACCTGAGCTGTCAGTCCTCATCTTGGCCAGCAGTGAGAGGGACCGGTTCTGGAGGAGTGATGCCCAGATGAAAATAAGAGTCCCGATTACATGATGCCATGTGAGCTGATTAAAGAGAGGGACAGACCCTAGCATTGCAGAGAGATACAAATACATAAATAGTTAGTAAAATTCAGGGGAAATGTCCAGATACATTTGGGGGTTAGACAGCATAAATTAGCAGAACAACGTATTCAGTAGTACATTAACCGTACAATCCATGCTGTTGTTTACAAGTATCACCAGTATGGCAACGTATCCGGGTAAATGACCAAATTACGATTATTAGATTTTGAGTTTTCAATTTGAAGATGCATTTTAGTCAAAGAACAATATGACAAAATGATAAAAGGATTGGAATTAGGCAACTGTACTAACCCAATTGTGGCAGTGAGGCATTTATGCACAGGACAGTTAGTCCAAGTAGGACATAGTAACTCAAACCAAATGCATACTGGACAACATGGATCACACCATTAGAAAAAACGCTGACAAACAGACACTCCGACAGCCGTCTAATAGAATGGACCCATAGTAGCACTTGTAAAAGCAGAATAGACAGATGTAGCTCTGAAAAGAACACACAGTTAAGCATGTCAGTATTTATTGGATGGTAAATGTAAAGTACAACATATTAAAGGAGTAGTTCACTTTAAGAACAACAATTTACAGATTATGTACTCACCCCCTTGTCTTCCAAGATGTTCATGTCTTTCTTTCTTCAGTCATAAACAAAAGAAAACATTTCAGGATTTCTCTCCATATAATGGACTTCTATGGTGCCCCCGAGTTTGAACTTCGAAAATCCAGTTTAAATGCAGCTTTAAAGTGCTCTAGTCTAAATAATCCCAGCCGAGGAAGAAGGGTCTTATCTAGTGAAACGATCACTTATTTTCTAAAAACATTTACAATCTATACACTCTTTCTACACAGAGTACACACAGAGCTAGACAAGATGAGCATTTGAGGTTAAAAAGTATATAAATTGTAATTATTATTATTATTATTTTATTTTATTTTTTTAGAAAATAACCGATTTGCTAGTTAATAAGACCCTTCTTTCCTCGGCTGTGATCAATTAGAACCCTATGAAGCTGCATTTTTGAAGTTCAAACTCGGGGCACCATAGAAGTCCACTATATAGAGAGAAATCCTGAAATGTTTTCCTCAAAAAACATAATTTCCTTACAACTGAAGAAAGAAAGACATGAACATCTTGGAAGACAAGGGAGTGAGTACATATCTGTACATTTTTGTTCTGAAAGTGAACTACTCCTTTAAAGCAGAAACATAGTTTTCTATATGTACTCTAGTAATATAGATTGCCATTGTAAAAAAAAAAAATAGTAATACCGTTCCACGCAGCTCTTGGTCTGCCAGTCAAACACCAAAGCGCGTCAATTAGCCAATCAGGGAGAGCCTCATTCATGACGACAGAACGTAAGGAGAATAGTAGGAGGAGCCCATTCCACATGACAGACACCGTATAGAAATGATAGAAACACCTGAAGACAACATCAGAGAAAATATTTCCTTGACATACTCAAAACATGATATCTGGGGAATACACAGAGCTGTTTAAAAGTACATTTGAACGCGAATCACCTCTTTGATATGTCAAAAACCAGCTGCCATTTTGGGCGTTTGATGTGTTCTTTAGTTTTTCCATATCGGATTAAATCCTGAAACACGTGCTCGAAGCTGTGAGGCAGTTTTAGTGAACATTTACAGAGACAAAATGCTATTGTAAAAAACAGAGCTAACAAAAACCATATAATATTGACTATTTCTATAATGTGGAGCATCGCAGCAGTACTGCTGTATGTCCGCTCTTGTGAAGATACCGAAGGAAACAAATACTGGCTATTTTAGGTTCCACTCACTCAGGGATTTGCTGATAGACACCCCCGCTCTTTGGTCAAGTAATATGTGGCATGATAAAACACACAAAGAAACATTTATGCATGTCTCTATATACTGTATACACAAAATCTAAATGTTTTAAGCTTTCGCTGAATTTATTCCTCACTGCAGTTCTATCTATGAACACATGGGGGCAGCAAGCAAAATGTTTTTGTCAGTACTCCCACAGAAATTGGTTCACCGGATCGACTGGTTTGGGGATGTTTTGCATTGTCTCATAGTCTGTATACGAGAGAGATAGGCAAATTTGGCCACTGTAAGATTCTATAACATCCTGTGTCCTTTCTAATATGTCTCCTACATAGAGTCTTTCAGTTCTCTATTGTATTTGGAATCTAGCCAATGATGAAATGACAGATCATGGGACTTTCTGTTTCCTAAAATGATGTCTTGTACCCTTTCCATCTTTCTGCTGACAGCTAGTATTTCACTTCTCTAAATTTACTAATAAATACCAACTACCTTTCCCCAATAAACCAGCCTTGAATGAAATGCACTACTAACTTACTAACTTATGTCAGGATGTGAGCTATCAAATTAGAGGAAAGTGTCATATCATAGTGCCATAGAAATCTGCCATAAGTGGTCCATTGACACAACCCTCATTGTAGGGTAAAATGCGACATGTGTGGGTCAAAATATGTAATTTTAATAAGAAAAATAAATATTAGTAATTGTATTTGTGATAAAA
This sequence comes from Garra rufa, assembly GCF_049309525.1. NCBI lineage: Eukaryota > Metazoa > Chordata > Actinopteri > Cypriniformes > Cyprinidae > Garra > Garra rufa. The sequence goes on along the minus strand of NC_133373.1, from coordinate 5,391,132 downwards.
GCAAGTTATTGTGACTATTGCATGATTTGTAGACCTCAACAAACTTTCAGATTACATTTGATTTGCAATTGTATGTGTGTTTGTGATTAGTCTAATTTATTTTTCATAAATATGTGTGTGTGTGTGTGTGTGTGTGTGTGTGTGTGTGTGTATATATATATATATATATATATATATATATATATATATATATATATATATATATATATATTAATCCTTTACCCTTATTGGGGTTCTTTTAGTAATAAAAACAATAACTTTTATTATATCTTATTTCTTAAGAGTAGGTATGTGTGACCCTGGAGCAAAAAAACAGTCATAAGAGTACTTTTTTCTTTATACATCTGAAAGCTAAATAAATAAGCCTTCCATTGATGTATTGTATTGTTAGAATAGGACAATATTTGGGGCGATATACAACTATTT
>NC_133373.1:5352619-5390206 GCF_049309525.1 Garra rufa | reverse complement strand
AAATTAAGATCTTAGCAATGCATATTACTAATCAAAAATTTAATTTTGATATATTTATGATAGGAAATTTAATGTAATATCAATATTAATTAATACAATGTATTTTTGGCTCTTTTTTTTTTTTTTTTTTTGGCTAGGGCAAATATACCTGTGCTACTTAACACTGGTTTGTGCTCCAGGGTCACAGATATGATAGCTGAAAAGTTAATTTAAAGGGAACCTTGGGTATTAAGACTTGTATGGCTTAATATGACATAAATGATGTTTCTTACTGAAATATGTAGTAGAAAATAGGGCTGGGTATTGTGACCAATTTGGCAATTCGATTCGATTCTTATTTTTATGGTTTCGATTCGATTCGATTTCGATTCGATTCGATTCGATATCGATTAGCTATCAATATTTCATTTAAAATGTTAGTTTTGCAGACATGGGATCCATATTTTGATATAAATGCTGGTAACTGGAACTCTCCTACTTAAGTTTATTACTGAAATACACATCTACATTAATAATAGGGTGCACACAGTTGTTTTAAACAACTTTTATTTTAAATGAACATTGTAACAAGAAGTCATAAATATGTGCATCCATTGTACACCATGTAAACAAACTGCAAAATGCACATTACTGTAAAAAAAATAAAAAGACTGTAAATGTGCAACAGTGAAATCTATTAAGAACTTCAAACATGTTTGAATAAAACATTTTTCTAAATTCAAAACGTTCAAAACAGGCCCATCATAAAGCCCTTGTCTGCATATACAAAACATTCTAACTGTCCATAAAACTAACAGTTCTTAACTACAGCCTAATAATTTTTGATCACCAGATTTTTCTGCAAAAAAAGCAGCTGATCAACATGTTCTGATCTGATCTAAGGCAGCTCCTTTGCGCTGTGATTAGATCAACAGCAGTTGAGAAAACTCTCTCAGCAGGAACACTAGTGACACCTTCAGGACGAGAGGGGAAAATTCATATCCTCTTACGTGAAGCACGTGCATTAAGAATCGATTCGGGGATTTCCCGAATCGATATCGTTGCGTTAAACTGAAGATCGATTAAAATCGGAGAATCGATATTTTTTACCCAGCCCTAGTAGAAAACCCATGAAAGGTTTACGTTATTTAAAAAAACATAATTTTATACAGATTTTGGACTGTGGGTGCGCAATTATTATGTCAGATGGTTGCACTCAAGAGCTACTTTTCAGCAACACAACACAATAAGCAACTCTGAAAATAAAATATTGATACAATGCCACATTGTGTGGCTTTTGGTTGTAATTTTCAATCGAAGGGCAACAAGATAAGCAGTGTAGGTCTTCCCTGATTTACCTAGTAATAAGAAGAGGAAAAAAAAGAATGGAAAGATGCCTTTGTATGAATAAAACTTCCTAAAGATCTGCGTCTTTGTTCTCTCCATTTTAGCCCTGCTTTGAGGCTTTTAGTAGACCACAGCTACTGAAAAGGCTTACAAATGGCAGAGACAAGAAACACTGGATGCCATCCTGACAGGATGTAAACATGTCAACACTTGTCATGACGCCGCCACCACCTAAGGACTTTCTCAGCCGTACAAGTCTTAATACCTGGGGTTTCCTTTAAAAAACTGCCAAGTTGAGATTTGAATCTGTAGTGGAAGGAAGTAGTGCTGTACTCAAGAATTTTTTCCCGACACTGTTGTTTTCTATTTACACACTTGTGCCGTCAAACCTTTGTATGAAAGCAATATCATACTCGTAGCCATGCGAGATGGCTCTATATCAGCACAGATGGTTTTCTTGTGCATTTAAAAGTGTTTCAAAGTTAATATTTCACTCATTATCCTTTGCCATTAATGGGATTCTGATTTATAACAGGAAGTAACATAATAACCAGACAGTATGCGTTTGTCTGTTTGCTTGTACAGTTTGTCTGCCAATGCAAGGAACCTCATTCCCCACTTGAGCCATTAACTATACCATGTGTGTTCAGTCAATAAAAGAGTGTGTGTGAGAGAGAGAGTCAACCAAAGCCTCTAAAGTATTTGACTCCAGGATGCCTCATAGAAAAGGCAGGTTTCCTATCTGAGGATGTGTGCAGTGTTTCCTGCCCCCTCCCGACTCTTCCTCACTGTCCCCACTGCTGGACCCTCATTAGGCTCCCTTCTGACACTCTTATTGTCACTATTCTTCTCTTTCCATCATTTTATCTCCCTGTACTGTATATACATCCATGCTGCTTTTCACCCATTTCTAAATGGCCTCCTTTGCATCTGCCGCTTTACGTTCCCCAAACACAATCACACACACACACACACACACACACACACACACACACACACACACACACACACACGTTGGGTTTACATGTTTTATGGGGACATTCCATAGGCGTAATGGTTTTCATACTGTACAAACAGTATTTTCTATGGCCCTACACCTACCCTACACCTAAACCTAGCCCTCACAGGAGATTGTGCACACTTTTACTTCCTCAAAAAAACTCATTGTGCATGATTTATAAGCCTGTTTCCTCATGGGGACCTAAGAAATGTCCCCACAAGGTCAAAATCTACTGGTATTCCTATCCTTGTGGGGACATTTGGTCCCCACAACGTGATGAATACCAGGTACACACACACACACACACACACACACACACACTAACCCCATTTCAGTACCTTGAATTTATTTTTTATTGTTCTCTCTTGCTATATATATAGGCAAGACTTCCGGTGCTGCCTTGCGGCGACGAACAGCAGTGGTTGGGTTTGCGTGTATTTGTCTATTTTATGTCTTTTTTTTACCATTGTGCGCATGGTGTTTTATCCTTTTTTACATTCTTTGACACTTTTTAATTACGTGAAGTCATCATGGAACTTATGAATGCTTTGCTTATGAACATTGTCACTTTTGGTCTGTTAAATACTTGAATAAATCAGCTCTAAGCATTGCAATTTGTAACTTTTCCAGGATGACATCTATGGGTTGTGTTATTTCTTTTTCTTTTTTTTTTTTGAACAGCTTATTGTCCATTTTATTGTATCTTTTACTGTATTTATGTGTTGCCAGTGGCTGCTGTGGAACAAATTGCCCCTTGGGGATAATAAAGAATTCAAACAATCAATTAACTGCTAATCTGTAGGGTTATGCTTGGGATGAAAATGCATAATTATTTCTAAACTGTTACTAAATAACATGATAATTTTTGATGCATATGTTTATTTTGTAAGTTATAAAATCACAATTAAATGGGCTTCATTAAAGATGCACTAACGACAGTTTATTTCACAGGTTAGTTGAACAGTTTTTTGTAAAGAAGTCTTTTCTGCTCACCAAGCCTGCATTTATTTGATCTAAAGCAGAGAAAGAAAAAAAAACAGTACAAGTTTGAAATAATTTTACTATTTAAAATATTTTTTTTCTTTTCAGTGTCACATGATCCTTCAGAAATCATTATAATATTCTGATTTGTTGTTCAAGAAACATTTATTATTATTTTGTTGAAAACAGCTGAGTAGAATTCTTTCAGGTTTCTTTGATGAACAGAAAGCTCAGAAGATCAGCATTTATCAGAAATAGAAATCTTTTGTAACATTATAAATGTCTTTATCATCACTTTTGATCAATTTAAAGCATCCTTGCTAAATAAAAGTATTAATTATTATAATTCCTTTCCCCCAAAAAAATTATACAGACTTCTAGCTATTGAATGGTATATTGTATTATGTCTCAAAAGTTTTTTATTTCAGATAAATGCAGATATTTGGATCTCTCTATTCATCAAAGAATTCTGAAAAAAATTACTCAACTGTTAAATATTGATAATAATAATAAATGTTTCTTGAACAGCAAATCAGCATATTAGAATGATTTCTGAAGGATCATGTGACACTGATCACAGGAATAAATTACATTTTAAAATATATATAAAAAAAGTTTTTTTTTGGAAAAGTAAAAATAATTTACAATATTGCTGCTTTTGCTGTTTTTATTTGATCAAATAAATGTGGGCTTGGTGGGCAAAAGAGACTTCTTTAAAAACATAAAATCTTTTTGACTGGTAATCTAGAAAAGTAAAGAAAAAACTAACTTTTAGGTAATTTATTATAAGCAACTAATTATACTTTAAACTAATAATAATTTAATTAGGACAATGTCAAGTTTGAGGGTGAAGATTGCCACACTGTAAAGTTGTAGTGTGTTCAATCCTCTATTTAACATTTTAACAAATACTTGTTAAAGGAAATATGTTGATTTAACTTAAAATGTTAAGTAGTGGTGAACAATCAGTTTTCGATCTTTGATCTCTGATCTTACATTGTGCAAATCATGTCCCATATTTCTTCAACACAAATAGGCCTATATTCTGGTCTCAGTAGTGTATAATATCTGGGGATTGCATGTACACTCATTCTGTCTCGTTAGCTTCACGCATTTTATCTGTAGGCTCTATATGAAAGAAATCCTAACCCCAGCACAGTGTTTAAATGCTGCTTTTCCAAACTTTTGGAATAAGCCATTTTTATTTGCATGCACATAGACATGGCAGGTATCATTGTGCCTTTGTTTCGGTGGTACTACGGTTAGATTGTGTTGATCATATTGCTTTCTCACTCTATTGTCTGCTTGGCTGTATAGGTTCTTTTTCCATGGTTTTCCATGTGTTTTCTTTCCAAAACCCAGCGCTGATGACAGAGCAGGAACTGGCACACCTTGACCGGACCCACTGGGATGTGGTAGGCAATAGAGTATCCAATTATTACATCATGTTTAAAAGTAACAAAAAAGAAAGAGAAGAAAATGTATATTTTTAACTTGCAAAGAATCAGGTCAGAGTTTGAAACCTAATAGAAGATTTTAAATCTTTTTGAAACTGAAGTGTGTACGTCTGTGCCTTTTCTGTCACTGGTTTGATCTCTTTGCAGGGAGTCTGACTCAGACGTGATCTGAATCATAATGCTGAATCTGACATTTTTGTCTGACAAACAAACCAAAAAAGAGAGTAGATTAACATTAGTGGATTTGAACTTGAAAATTTATGGTTTTGTTTTTTTTGTCTTTCCATAGTTGAAATAAGATACTGTCTGATGTTCATTCATGTTTATTTTGTGCTATAACTAGTAGAAAGGAAGAGATGGTTTGCAAAACTGTTCACCCATCTTCCAATGGTTTTGGATAAACAAATATTGCACCCCGTCTTAAAAAAATGTCTATACTACCAGGCAAAACATTTTTGAACAGTATAGATTTTTAATGATTTTTAAAGAAGTCTCTTCTGCTCACCAAGCCTGAATTTATTTGATCCAAAATTTAGTAAAACAGTAATATTGTTGAATATTATTCTATTTAAAACAACTACTTTCTATTTGAAATATGTATTTTAAAATGTCATTTAATTCTGTCCTAAATTTTCAGCATCGCCACTCCAGTCTACATTGTCACATGATCCTTCAGAAATCATTCTAATATGATGATTTGCTGTTTAAAAACATGTATTATTATTATTATTATTATTATTATATTTAAAACAGCTGAGTACATTTTTTCGAGATTCTTTGATAAATAGAAAGATCCAAAGATCACCATTTATCTGAAATAAAAAGCTTTAGTAACATTATACACTATACCATTCAAAAGCTTGAAGTCAGTGTAATTTTTTTAAATTATAGAACTTAATACTTTTATTTAAAAGGATGCTTTAAACTTAAAGTGATCAAAAGTGATGATAAAGACATTTGTAATGTTACAAAAGATTTCTATTTTCAGATAAATGCTGTTCTTCTGAACTTTCTATTCATCAAAGAAACCTGGAAAAAAATCTACTCATCTGTTTTTAACATAATAATAATAATAAATGTTTTTTTTTTTTTGAGCAGCAGATTAGCATATTAGAATGATTTCTGAAGGATCATGTGACTGGAGTAATGATGCTAAAATTCAGCTTTGAAATCACAGGAATAAATTACATTTTAAAATATATTAAAATAGAAAACAGTTATTTTAATAGTAAAATTATTTCACAATTTTACTGTTCTCTTTGAGGGCTTTTCCATACCCGCTGTTAGCATGAGTCCGAAAGTTAGGAAGTGCTCTCTTTTTCCTGATCCCCTGCTCAGAGGGGGAAGTGTTTTAGGTGCTACGACTCCCAGCAGAAATGACCAGGACAGGAAACATGTGGTGGTTGGAGACACAAACTCTAACCCTTTCGATCTTTCTAAGACCCATAATGCATCAGTCCACATGTCCCTACCAACAACAACCAAAAAGAGACTAAATGAGCATGCCAAAGTGTAAACTTGCTGCTTAAAAAGTATAAATCAGACAAGGTTATTTTCAGACAAAACCAAAAATGTATCCATGCATGTGCTTTGAAAAAAAAAAAAAAAAAAAAACTTTTTCTACTATATTGTTTTGTGTTTCTATAATTTCGCCTTCTGTTACATATGCACATAACATTTTACTAATTCAAAATTAGCTATGTCACAGCAGTGGCATAATAAGGAAACGCGAAGTTGCCATAACTGTAAATGTTTAGCCACTGTTCTTAAGAAATTGTGTAACCCCTGTACGCAACCAACAATTGACCCAAGGCCTGATATTGTCCATCGCTCATACACAGGGCCTTAGTGCATTGTTTGCTTGGAGATGTCCTGTCGTACGGCTCACTGTTACACAACAAAAGATACACCCTCCCCTTCCCACTTTTATCCTTTGGATCCACCCATATCCCACTGGCAGCATCTCTGGGACATTCTTTCTCAGCTTGCTGGAAAAACAAGGGAGGTTACCATTACTCCGCCAACCTCTTTACCTCCAGAGAGGGGAGGGGGAAAGAACTACTATTAATGACTGAAGTGCTGTAACACTTTACAGTACAGGAAACATGGCCATCCAGATTGTTTACAGACAATGGAATGGTCACAGTGTCCTCCTTTGCTAAATTAATCTGCTAGTGGTTTACAAACCTTTATCGCATAAAAAACGAGACGAGACGAAATTTAAATGCTGGTCATGTGTCGATGACTACAATTAAATGTATAATGCAATATCGTTGACGAATAAAAACGAGACTAAATGTGGTTTACAAAATAAAAACTATGCTAAAATGTCTATTTATTTTTGTTGACGAAAACGAGATGAAACGAAATGTTATAACGTTAGATTGATGTGCAGTAGCCAGAGCTGTATTCCTTCTGCACTCTTAAAAGTTAAGGTGCTTTAAAAGGTTCTTCAAGCAGCGCCGTAGAAGAACCATTTTTGGTTCCACAAAGAACCATTCAGTTAAAAGTTCTTTATAGAACTGTCTCTTTCTTACCTTTTTATAATCTGAAGAACCTTCTTTCGCCACAAAGAACCTTTGTGAAATGGAAAGGTTCTTCAGATGTTAAAGGTTCTTTAAGGAACCATTTAGACAAAAAAGGTTCTTCTATGGCATCGTGAAGCACCTTTATTTTTAAGAGTGTAGCCTAAACTGTGCAGACGCAGGTGACGTCACTTCCCCCAAGCCCCACTTGCGGCATTATCTAGAACAGTGGTTCTCAATCCTGGTCCTGGGGGACCCCTGCTCTGCACATTTTGCATGTATCCCTTATTTAATACCTGTTGAAATCATCAGCTCGTAAGGAGAGAGATACATAAACTGAACTAATGAGCTGATGATTTCAATCAGGTTTGTTAAATAAGGGAGACATGCAAAATGTGCAGAGCAGGGGTCCCCCATGACAAGGATTGAGAACCACTGATCTAGAAGACGCCTACAAACAAAGTTAAGTCTGACACAGATGAAGGGAGTGATGGCCAGCCAGCCAGGGTTCATCTTTGGGAGAAAAAGAAGATACGACACGCACATTTTATTTGCACTTTTTAGTAGTGGGGGGAAAAAAACAAAGCTTTTCGAAGCACCGAAGCGTTCCCCTCAACTGTATCATTAAAAGGTACATTACTCGAAGCTTTTCAACATGTTACACACTAATGACATCTTGTGGTCAAAGGTGGAAAAAGTTGCTTTTGCATCTCAGATGTCCAAGCGATTTTTGGACAGTTTCATAAAATAAATCAACTTGTGCTAGGAAAACCATAAGAAATAATAAAAAAAAAATGTCATTTTACTTACACAAGGTATAAATTAATGAATCTGTAAATACACTAAAAAAAAAAAAGACTAAAATACAATTTTCATTGACTAAAAATAGACTAAATGTCATCAATTTTCATCGACTAAAACTAGCCGAAAATAGTCATGGATAAATCTGACTAAAATAAGACTAAAATGCTCAGACTTTTAGTTGACTAAAACTTGACTAGACTAAAAAGAATAAATACGCTAAAACTAATAAAAACTAAAATGACAGCTTCACACAAAGACTAGACTAAAACTAAAATTAAAACTGGCCGGTTTGTACATTTAGAAGTGTAATGAAGTTGACTTGAGAAAGTCAATTTACTGAAATGCTATTTAATCTTAAAGCTTCTTCTGAGATTAAATTTTCAAGCAACAACCACCAAACATGGGTCAGAGCTTCAGACGGCTCTGTCTCGGGTTGCTATATCTTTTCTAACTGATCAGACTTACAATTTTTGGTAAACAGACGATTAAACCTCTGGAAAGTCCCATAGACTTTAAAAACATTTGTCCAGTAACACTTATAGAGTGTTTAAGCTGGTTATCACTAGCAAAGCTTAATGACTACCCTACACTGTAAAAAACTATTTGTTGAATCAACTTAAAATAATTTGTTTCCTGGCTGCCTTATAATTTTAAGTTAAGTCAACTTAAAATGTTTGAATTGATTCAACTTAAAACTTTAAGGCAGCAGGGTAACACATTTTAAGTTTACTAAACAAATTGTGTTTTTTTACATTACAGAACAACATGCGAATCATGTTGAAAACATACTAGTAATCTAATAATGCTAGAAACATGCTATCAACATGTTAATCACGGGTAAAACCTGCTAGCAATGTCAGTAATATTAGCAGCATAATCATGCTAGAAATATTCTAGCACAATGCTAATCATGTTATAAACATTTTATCAGTGGGTTAATCATACTTAATACATGCCATGTTACAAACATATTGTCAACATGCTAATCATTCTAGATACATGCTTATCATGGTAAAAACATGCTAATTATGCTTTAAACAGGCTAGCAACATGTGAATTGTGCTAGAAATATGTTTGCAACATGCTAATCATGCTAGGAACATGCTATCAACAGGTTAACCATGCTACAAACATGCTATCAATAGATTAATCATAGTAGAAACACACTAGCGACATGCTAACCATGCTAGTGACGTTCTAATCATACTAGAAATATACTAGCACAATACTAATCATGCTTGTAACATGGTAAGAACATGCTAATCATTGTAGCCACATGCCTATTATGTTAAAAACGTGGTTAATTATGCTTGCCAATAACATGTTAATCATGTTAAAACATGATAGCAACATGACAATTGAGCTAGAAACATGTTAGCAATATGTTGATTATGCTAGAAATATGCTGGCAAAATGCTAATCATTCTAGAAACATGTTTGGACATGGTAACAACATGCTATCAACAGGTTAATCATGCTTAAAACATGCTAGCAATTTGTTGATCATGTTAGAAACATCTCAATAATATGCTAATTGTGTTAGATACATGCTAGCTGTCACGATGTAGGCAGCAACACACGAACAACGACGTAGTAAAAGACGAATATTTAATAAATCCAACGGAATACAAGCAGACACAGGAACAGCAGGGTAAGACATCCATATAACATCAAAGACCGACAAGAGTACAGGGGAAAACACACACCTTAAATACACAGACTGATTACACATCCAGGTGGAGACAATGAAGGAGGAACCAAACACACACTGCACTGCGGGGGAGAATGGGAGAAACCAACATGAAAGTCCGGGGATGTGACATTACCTCCCCCTCCCGGAAGGCGTGTCCTCACGCCGACAAACAGGAAACAACAAACAGTCTTAGGAGGGGGTTTCGGCGGAGGATGGACTCCCGGGAGGAGGGCACAAGATGGAGTCCAGGGTGGTGACGGAGGGAGGAGCCAAGGATGTGACAGGAATGGGCTGGAGCAGGAGGAGCCAGGTGGGACCCAGAACGCAGCCAAGATGTATTCCCACGGTGGAGCCGATGGAGGGAGGAGCCATGGTGGAGGAAGGGCTGACGACTCCAAGGGGCCGACCGACGGAGGTGGAGCAGGTGGTGGGAGAGCCCGAGGCGGAGACGGAAAGCCGATGATCTTGGGTGACACCGCGGATCCGGAGGGCCAAGGTGGAACCCAAGGCTCTGGCGACCAAGGCGGAGATGGAGATCCGGAGATCCGCGGCGGAGCCGGAGCGACAGAGGGCCGAGGCTGTGCCCGCGGGAGGGAGGAGGTCCACAGAGCCTGTGGGACGGCGCGACGAGGCACAGCCGGAGGAGTAGAGTCCAGAGGCGAAGGTGGGGCGACAACTGACCAGGGCGGAGCCGGAGGGACGATGGTGCCCGGTGGAGCTGGTGGATCGACGGGCGACGGCAGAGACGAGGGAGCAGAGAGCCGGGGTGGAGCCGCAGGGTCGGAGGGCCGAGGCGGAGTCCAGGACTCTGAGGCTGGAGGCGATGGTGAGGGATCCTCCAGCCATGACACCGATGGAGACTGGCAGACCCGCGGCGAACCCACCGCACAGATGGTGGACTGAGGGTGAGCAAGGGGACAGACAGTCGACAACGGGGATTCAGGAAGGCTGGGCGGAACCAGCGGAGAATCAGGACTAGGCAGAAGAGGGAGGGTGGGTGGGAAGTCCAGGCAGATAGGTATTTCCATGACACAGTCAATTACATCCCCAAAATCTTGTTCCAGCTCACCCTCAGTGATGGTGCAGTGGGCGGGGCTCTCTACCGCCCCTTCTTGCTCGACGCAGCACTCCACCGTCGCAGATGTAGTGGCCGGCTCTCGCACCTGGTCGGATGATATGACCCCATCGGCGCTCCACACTGCTGTCGCTCCGGGCTTGGGCTTTCCGTCTACGATGGGCTCATAATCCGTCGGTCGGGGTGGCTGGCTGGGCTCTGGGTCCGGAGTGACACTGGCGAGATGCTCCTTGGAACAGGCGGGGAACGCGGGTCTGTTTCTCGCCAGTGTCCACTCCACAAATGCGGCGAAATCCGCTCGAGGGCCATCCTCGGACGACGGCGCTCTGCACGACGCGTTGAGGCTAGCGTCATAGAACGTACAGAGCGCGTCGTCCGGGTAGCTGGTGGTGTTTGCTACAAGCTGGAACATTTGAGTGTAACCCTCGAGCGGTAAATCCCCCTGCTTCAGCCGGAGGAGGATGAATTCTGGACGTAGGAAGGAATCCATGGGGGAAACACAACGGAAACAAAAAGACTGGGAAAAACGAACAGCAAACAAAACGGAGGTGAACACGTCAACAAAATATCTGTTTTGGTCGGTCTTTCTGTCACGATGTAGGCAGGAACACACGAACAACGACGTAGTAAAAGACGAATATTTAATAAATCCAACGGAATACAAGCAGACACAGGAACAGCAGGGTAAGACATCCATATAACATCAAAGACCGACAAGAGTACAGGGGAAAACACACACCTTAAATACACAGACTGATTACACATCCAGGTGGAGACAATGAAGGAGGAACCAAACACACACTGCACTGCGGGGGAGAATGGGAGAAACCAACATGAAAGTCCGGGGATGTGACACTAGCGACAGGTTAATCATGTTAGTAACACGCTAATCATAGTAGAAACACTCTAGCAAAATGCTAATGACATCCCAGTCATGCTATAAATATGCTAATCATGCTATAAATATACTAGCGCAATGCTAATCATGCTTGTAATATGGTAAGAACATGCTAATCATGGTAGCCACATGCTTATTATGTTAAAAATGCTATCAACAGGTTAATCATGCTTACAATATGCTTGCCATTAACATGCTTATTGTCACATGTCACCTGATACTTCATGTCTTTTGCCTTTATTTTGCACTGTTTGTCATTTGGTTTCTCCCTCTGTCTTCCCCCGTCTGTTTGTGATCATTTGGTTTAGTCCTTGGTTAATCATTATCTGTATCACCTGTGTTTCATGATTAGTTCCCCTTTATAAGTCTGTCTTTGAGTTTAGTCCTTTGTCGGTCATTGAATGTGTATGTAGCACGTGTGTGGCAATCTCCTGTCTTTCCTTTGAAGATCACGATTAAAAGTATTTATTATTTGAGTTTTGGCTTCCGTCTCGTCAAACCAGCACCAGTCTATGACACTTATCATGTTAAAACATGCTAGCAACATGACAATTGAGCTAGGAACATGTTAGCAATATGTTGATTATGCTAGAAATATGTTAGCACAATGCTAATCATTCTAGAAACACGTTCAAAACATGTTATCAACAGGTTAATCAAGTTTAAAACATGCTAACAATTTGTTAGAAGCATGTCAACAATATGTTAATATGATAGATACATGCTAGCAACATACTAATCATGCTAGATACATGTTAGTAACATGTTAATCATGCTAGACATGTAAACAATGCTAATCATAGTAGAAACAGAGTAATTGTGCTAAAACATGCTAATCATGCTATATACAGTACATGCTAGAGACGTGCTAATCATGGTAGAAACATGTTACAATGCAAATCATTTTAACAACATGCTAATCATGCTTCAAACATGCCAGCAAAAATGTAATTCATGCTTGATTTATATACTATCATAATGTTAATAATTCTAGAAACATGCTAGTAACATGTTAACAACATGCTAGTCGTGGTAGCAACATGCTAATTATGTTAGAACATGCTATCAACAGGTTAATCATGCCAAAGACTATAGAAAACCCTATATGCCTTAAAGGGACTTTGATCATGCTTAAAACATGCTAGCATGTTAATCATGATACATGGTAGCAACATGCTAATCATGCTAGAAACATGTTAATCATGGTAAAAACATGCTAATCATGTTTAAAATATGCAGTGTTACACTTTTATTTGTAAAATGATTGTTAAATCAGTTAAATATTATGTAATATTGGAAAATATTCTGTATTTACCCAAATTAATTAAATTTGTCTTATATTTTTGTCCATGGATGTTCTTACTTAAAGGTCCACTGAAGTGCCTTGAACCACGCAGGGTTATTCTATGTGGTGACGTACTTTTAACTGAAACAAAAACATATTGATAAGCCCCGCCCACTTATTTTGAAGAGCCAATAGCGTTCCATTAATATCTGCTCGGCCAGAGCCGTTGAGTTCGGTAAAGCCGCATTTGTAAGCTTATGACAGCAGTCTAATAAATTACCCCATAGATTCAATATGAAACTCTTGCTAAAACAAAATGGTGATCATAATCATGCTGAGGCTGTGTAGTTTAATACATGCCGATCGCACATATGATCTGCTCTGTGTTATTGCGTCTCTGTGTAGGGGGCAGGACGCTACGGACTCAAGAGAGCATTTGATTGGACAGAACGTTTGATGAGAAACTGAAGTGCACGGTGATATCATCAAAATCGTTGATTCATATTGGCGGAAGTGACGAGACTGTAAGTTTTGAATACCCATATCTTGTAAAAGCGAATTTTGTCATTGTTTTGAAGCACACTAGCTTATAGATAATCTTAAGGCTAATATATTCATACTAAAAGCCCAAAAACTTTAATTTTGATTTCAGGGGGACTTTAAGCAATAAGGCTTCGCGTCGTGCCTAACAACGCCCTTCAGCCGTGATTTATTCACGATACAGCACGGCCTCAAGTACCTTATTGCTTTTATAAAACGGTTACCACACAATAAAAATGTTAAAATCAAAAATATATATTAATTTATATATATATTAAGTTGTATGTTTTCATAAAGTAAAATCATTAACTGCCTTCCGCTGTAAAAAGTAGTCCCTAACTGCTGCAGCTGTGTTGACGTTGCTAAGGGTGGTTGAAGGGGGTTCAATGATACACAAAACCGTTGAGTGAAGCGGTCATAGCAGTGCCATATCATGAATACGACACAGCTGCTGACCAATCAGAATTGAGGAATGGAACTAATCGTTTTATAATTAATAATAAATATTCATCTTTTGATTGTTGCTGTTGCCTTGGTAATTCTGTGTTTGACTCAGCATATCTTCTGGGTAAAAACAGTTAGCTTGGTCAAAATGTGTTCGGTCCGATGTTTACCCAGCGCTGGGTTGCCAAATAACCCGAGTTGGGTCGTTTTTAACCCAGCATTTTTGGAGTGTACCATTCAGAATCAAGTATCAGTTTATATTCTTTCTGTTTAGCTGAGATCCGTAAAAGATATCAGTTTTAAAGCAATTTTGAAAAGCAATTGTTTTGCAACCACAATCACCTTTTTATCATTTTAACAACTAAAATAATCCAATAATGAAACTGAACTTAAAACCGACCAAGCTGCGTAGCCTACAGTAGCCTACAGTTTGTTATCGTTGCAATTCGTAACTATTTAATGGCAAAATTTATCCATACGAAACCGCCAACCTCAGAAAATAAGTACGTTTCCACATGAGATCGGATTGTAGCCTATATTTAACCAAAGGTTCTGCCAAGCTTAATTCGGAAATTGTGCATTTAGCTTATCTTCACTTCTTGATTGAATTAGGTCACTATCGTAACTGATCTCTGATGAAGTAATTTAGACTCTTCTGTTTACTCCCTGAGGTCATTTTCTTCGGACCTTCGGCCTCTAGAGTCTACAGGCATTAAATGAACAGTAATGAGTTTGATTAGTAAGTGTGTTGCGCTCCTCCCTCGCCTTCCTCTCTATCAGCGCACTTCAGTCTCGCGTCCGTCAGTGAGCGCGCAACAGGTCTCTATCAGAGTCAAACCCAGAACAGCGCAAGGATTTCTGTTCCGCACATAGTTTATTCTATGGTTAAGGATTTTTAAAAACGTGTCTTAAAGAGCACAACTTTTTCGTTTTGTCGTGATGAGGAGTTAAGGATTTTTGAATTTTGCTTTAATGCCGGGACGGTCCTGTGTTACTGTCGGGCGATGGCAAAGACATCTCATGTGCTTTATCTCGTCGACATCCTCTTCACAATCAACTTGGTTATAGGTATGGCATAAACGTGTCTAAATATCTAAAATATACTGTTGTATTAAATATACAAATGCTACATCATTATTAGCCTACTTTTCTCATCATAATAGGCAACTTATTGTTAATAGGTAGGCTGATTGATCGTAGCCTACTTTTGCTATTATATGGATTATAAAAGCTCTATTAAAATTAAAATATTTTCTGGTGAAAACTGTACACCTGTTACTGATTTTAAACAGCTAGGTCAAGTTATTGTTTTTCTCACTTTTTCATGTTATTTTACCTGTGGTAAATATATTTTAAGCCTATATTTTTTAGAAACAACAGCATGAATTACTGATTAGCTTAATGTAAGGAGAAAGAACTAAAAAAAAAAGTATACGATAATATAATATTATGATTTTTTTTTGTATGAAAAGTATGTATCGCGTTATAATTTCTATAATAGAAGCAGAAATGTTTGCACAAATTATAACATGTAAATAGATTGTCATTGCCTGTCAGCTATGCACATTGTTTTGTTGTTGTTTTGTTACGTTTGTTATTTAATGTTGGTTACAGTTGGTGAAGTCAGGTTAGATAAGATGTAAAGTTATTATGATTTACATAGTTTAATCAGTATTACTGTCAGAACATTTTATAGTAGCATAATAGTTACTACACTACCGGTCAAAAGTTTTTGATCAGTACGATTTTTAATGTTATTAAAGAAGTCACCGAGTCTGCTTTTATTTGATCCAAATTACAGCAAGAACAGTACAATTCTGAAATATTTTTACTATTTAAAATTATATTTTAAAATGTAATTTATTCTTGTGATTTTAAAGCCAAATTTTCAGCATCAATACTCCAGTCTTCAGTTTCACACGATCTTTCAGAATCAGATTATTATTATTATTATTATTATTATTAATATTTAAAACAGTTGAGTTGATTTTTTTCAGCATTCTTTGATGAATAGAAAGATCCAAAGATCAGCATTTATTTCAAATAAAAAATTACTTTTGTTACATCATACCATTTAAAAGCTTGGATATATATATATATATATATATATATATATATATATATATATATATATATATATATATATATATATTATTTGGTGTGTGTGTGGAGGGGGGAAAATAATTATAGTAAATTAATACTTTTATTTAACAAGGATGCTTTAATGTTTATAATGTTACAAAAGATTTCTATTTCCAATAAATGGTGTTCTTTTGAACTTTCTATTCATCAAAGAAACCAGACTAAAAATTCTGCTCAGCTGTTAACATAATAATAAATATTTTTAAAATAGCAAATCAGAATATTAGAATGATTTCTGAAAGATCATGTGACTGGAGTAATGATGCAAAAATGTAGCTTTGAAATCACAGGAATAAATTACATTTTAAAATATATTCAAATAGAAAACAGTTACTTTAAATAGTAATTTTTTTTTTGCTGTACTTTAGATCAAGTAAATGCAGGCTTTAAAAAGCCTTTTTTTTTAGAGAGGCTTTAAAAAATAAAAAATCTTACTGTTCACAAACTTTTGACTGGTATTGTATGTTCTATAATTTAATGAAATACAATACATACTTAAATATTGTTGCTTTGACCAAGTCTAAAGTTAGTTTAAGTATAAATTTGCATGATTTATTGTTTGATTTTGAATTCTATCATGGTATTAACACTATGTTGTCTGCACTGTAATATATATAACAGTCGCATTAACCATTGGAACCACTGCTATTACTTAACTTATTCGAAATAAATATATCATTTCAAGATTTCAAATGGATCAAAATGCGAACAGTTCAAACAGTTAAAAATAAACCTCCTATTCTTTCAGGCCCTTATCTTGTAATTCCCTCAGTTCGCTCTTATTCACTAGATACAATCAAGCCTTCACCACCATTGTTGTTTCAAATGCTTTCAGTGCCTGGCAATTTAAATGTTAAAACAAACAGTTGAATAAGTTAGTCTCCATGGAGTGCATGTGTTTTAGCATGATTGTGTGTGCCCATAAGAGTGTGTGTGTTCCCAGTTCCTCTGGAGCAGGAATCCCACCTTAGGCTTTGGAGCACGGGGCCATTTAGCCCGGCCCCGGCCCATCTGCCCAGGCTTCCTGTTTTGACACATCCAGGCCTCCGTGCTGCTCTTGCAGTTGCAGTGGAAAAATATCCCAGGGTCCCACATTACGCTGCTCCATTCCACAATGGACTGTGCCATACTTTACATGTCTGCATCCATTATATCTATTGTAAAACCAGGCCTGGCTATGGAAAGGCATTCATGGTCCCACCACTCTTGTTTTTTCCCAGTTGACTGTGTGAGTCAGTGCTCATGCACAGGGACACAGTAGTTTGGCCGTTTGTTTCAGTGGCAGACCAACAGAGTTTCTTTTAAAATCCATGTACCTTTTTCAAAAGGAAATGGTTTGTTGATCACACAGTAGATTTAACTTGATAGTTGAGTTTAACTTGTCAAAATGGTCTTTTTATGTCTGTTGCAAATGCACTTGCATAGAGATAAAAAGGGAAAAGGGATCTGCTTTCAGATGAAGTTGGAGATAAAGTGGAGTTTAGGATTGAACTGACTTATTCTGGACTTAAAGTTAAGCATGTTTAGGAGAGTGTAGAAAAAGTGCATGTTGTATCTCTTTGTTTATGCAGTTTTGATGTTAATGTGATATATTGTAGTCATATTTGCAGTGGTTTATTATTCTGAGGATGGTGGTCCTACTGTCTAGTGTTTAGTTTTAATGTGAAATGTTGTGATGTGTTGTCTAGATGCAAATTTACGATGGTTGTTTTGTTCCTTTTTTGGTTTAAGTTGGTTTAATTCAACAAGATAAAAGAACATCTGTTATTTGATTTTATTTAAAGATTTTTTTATCTAAAAAACAAGCAAAAAATATGGTAACACTTTATTTTAAAGTGACATAACTACACATACTTACAATAGTAATAACAGTTAATTATGCATCATTAGCATAATAATTCAATATAGATAAAAAGCAGGAATATGTTAATGTTTGTGTTATTATATTTTATTTTATTAATTTATTTTATTCATAAAAAAACAATAAAAATAGCAACACTTTATTTTAAAGTGACAAATACACTAGTTACATGTACTTACTATGGTAATAACAATTAATTATGCATAATTAGTATAATAATTAAGATAAAAGGCAGGAATCTGGTAATGTCTGTTTCTTATTTTATTTTATTAATGGTAACACTTTTACATGTACTTACTATAGTTATATGTACTTACTATAGTAACAACAATAAGATAAATAGTAGAAATTTTGTAATGTCTGTTTCTTTATTTAATTTGTTTTTATTTTATTATTTTATAAAAATATTTTATCTAAAAACCTTTGTTTTATTTTAAATAAAATGTATAAAAAATATAATAAAATAAATAATAAATAAAATAAAATAATGTAAAATAAAATAAAAAATAATTTTTAGATGAAAAAAAACCTGATAAAACAAAATTTTACTTTATTTTATAAGATGATTTTTCATCCAAAAACAAGGTAATTTTATTATTAATTGTATTATGTTACATGTACTAGTAATAACAGTTTATGTATAATTACCATAATAATTCAATAAGATAAAAAGCAAGAATCTGGTAACGTCTGTTATTTTATTTTATTTTATTTTATTTTATTTATCCAAAAATAAAAATAAAAATAAAAAACAGCAACACTTTATTTTAGGGTGACATAAATACTCTAGTTACATGTACTTACTTTAGTAATAACAGTTAATTAAGCATAATTAGCATTAATATGCATAAATAAGCATTAACCTTAAACTTAACATAACCATATAGTCAGTAAATGTGGTTAATTAATATTATTCAGTACATACCAAAAAAAAGTCATACAAAAACTGTAATAAATGGCACATATGATATTGAGCTAAAGCCAGAATTAAAAAGAGATTTAATTCTGAGTTAAGAGTTAAGTCCTCATTAAAATCATTTATTATTCATGTCAATATCAGCAGCTTGCCTTAATCAAAACCCTCTGCATGTATTTTTTCTTGCAGCGATAGAGCTCAGGTTTGTGCCTGATCCTCCAACCATAAACATCACTGCGAAGACTCTCAAAATCAATGCTTCAGATACACTGGAGATCACATGCAGGTGAGCTTTGCTGATGGAAAAGAGCAATTCTATGTTTAAATGTACGTTCATGTTTATTCTGAAGCTACTTTTCCACAAAAGAGTGCTGTTTGTGTTAGCTATTTGTTTTTCATATATAATTTTCTTTAATACAATATCATTTTTGCTTAAAAATTGCTGTTTCTACCTGTTACACAGGGGACGTCAGATACTGGAGTGGTCTACGCCTCACAACCGAACCCGTTCTGAAACTCGGCTAACCACGACAGACTGTAGTGGCAGTGGACTGTTCTGTAGCACTTTAACCCTCTCCAAAGCAATAGCCAACGAGACTGGAGAGTATCGCTGCTTTTATAAAAACCTGCCTGTAGAGGATGGAAAGACTTCAGTATCTCTGTATGTCTTCATACAAGGTATGGTTTGCATGTGTAGTTCTCAACTAAATAGATAAACACATTTTCATAACTTTCCGACCCAACTCCCACTCTTCCGAAGAAAGTGGGAGCGAGAGTTGGAATGTTGCAAAAATGTGTAATCGCATTGCATACTTCCTCTGTTATATTTCAGGATAACCTCTTGACCTCTTTAAACTTTAAAACTTCTTTATTCTGTGGAACCACCACATTTTACTTCCATTTTCAAGCTGACAAACTCTGTTGTCCAGATAGACAAAATATAGGAAATGGAAGTGTGATTTTGATGAATTTACTTCATTCCATAATCCATACCTATGAAACCTGACTATTAAATGTGCATAACAATTTGTAAGTACTGTCATATCTCTTACGCAATCTGACTAGTGTATTTAGTAAAGAGTTAAGTCAAAATATACTTGATTTTGACATCATTATCTGTTCTGCATGGACTTTTAAAAATAAAGGTGCTTCACAATGCCATAGAAGAACCTTTTTCTTTGTCTAAATGGTTCCATGAAGAACCTTTAACATCTGAAGAACCTTTCTGTTTCACAAAAGGCTCTTTGTGGTGAAAGAAGGTTCTTCAGATTATAAAGGTAAGAAAGAGATGGCGAGACACTGCAGGTGAATAGGGTAAAAAATTAACTAATAGTTATCGCCTTACTTACCCAGTTGATTGATTACATTGATTACATTGATAAATGCAAACATTTTTTGTATTACAAGTTTTCTCAAATGTTAGGTTTAAATATGCAAATAAAGCATCATTTAATGAAATATGCGCTAATATGCATACATTTCTAGTACAAAAATCTAAACACTGGATAAAGTCAGTTTCAAAATTCTTGCTTAATTTATTTGACATATTAGAGTCAAATGTTTTTACAGAGGGGATTTGGGGTAACTCATTTTGTTACTCCATAATTCAGAAAAAAACATAGAACTGACAGAAAGCGATTATATATGAACAAATCCGCTGGAATGAATATATGACAGGAATAAAAATGTCAAGTTTGGTGTGTGTAAGTGCTACTGAAGTGGAGATTTATGGTTCAGTGTAGGAGAATAAACTCATTTAGAGAAAAAGGCCTTTAAAAATATGTATTGTAATACAAGTAATAGATAAAGTGCTATAAAAGAAACACTTAACAGTGTCTTTTGGGTGTTTTCTTTCCACTAGTCTAAAAAAACACTTTAAGAAACACCAAAAAGCCCAAAATCTCAATCTTGACGGGTGCATGAAAAAATTGTTTTTGACTGCAGTGTCTCCCCTTAAAGAACCTTCGACTGAATGGTTCTCTGTGGAACCTAAAATGGTTCTTCTATGGACCTTTTAAAGCACATTTATTTTTAAAAATGTGCGTTTTCGTAAATATCTGGTTGTCGGGTAATATGTGACCCTGGACCACAAAACCAGTCTTAAGTCGCTGGGGTATATTTGTAGCAATAGCCAAAAATACATTGTATGGGTCAAAATGATTGATTTTTCTTTTATGCCAAAAATCATTAGGAAATTAACTAAAGATCATGTTCCATGAAGATTTTTTGTAAAATTCCTACTATAAATATATCAAAATGTAATTTTTGATTAGTAATATGCATTGTTAAGAACTTAATTTGGAGAACTTTAAAGGTGATTTTCTCAGTATTTTGATTTTTTTGCACCCTCAGATTCCAGATTTTCAAATAGATGTATCTCGGCCAAATATTGTCCTATCCTAACAAACCATACAGCAATAGAAAGCTTATTTATTGAGCGTTCATATGATGTATACATTCTCAGTTTTGTAAATTTTAACCTTATGACTGGTTTTGTGGTCCAGGGTCACATATATACAATACATGCTTATGTTTTTAGATTACCGTACGCCATTTGTCCGAATGGCTCAAGATTATGATGTGGTGTTCATTCGGGAGGGAGAACAGGTGGTCATTCCCTGTCTGGTATCTGTGGAGAACCTAAACGTCACACTGTACACAGTGAGTGTTTATACACGCACATATTCTCCTGCCACACATTGGTAACCTGCAAATGTTACCTCATATTTCTAAGGAGCTATTTCTATCTGACCTATACGTAAGTTTTCGTTGGCAACATTTTTATGTTAAGAAATATGCTAAATAATGATTTTGATATAAATAAAACCGATTCATTTTGGTAATGTTATGTTTAGTTTTTCATCTTATGTCTCACAAAGGCTGCATTTCTTTACCAATTTTATTTATTTTTATTTGAAAATATAAGTTAGTTTCTTTATATAACATTATATACATTACCAGTCAAATGTTTTTGAACAGCAAGATTTTTAATGTTTTTAAAGAACTCTCTTCTCATCAACAAGTCTGCATTTATTTGATCCAAAGTACAGCAAAAACAGTAACATTTTGAAATATTTTTACTATTTAAAATAGCTGTTTTCTATTTGAGTATATTATAAAATGTAATTTATTCCTGTGATTTCAAAGCTGAATTTTAAGCATTATTACTCCAGTCAAACGATCCTTCAGAAATCATTCTAATATTCTGATTTACTGCTCAAAAAAGCATTTATTATTATTATGTTGAATTCAGCTGAGTAGAATTTTATTCAGGTTGCTTTGATTCATTGAAAAAAACAATCTTTTGTAACATTATAAATGTCTTTATCATCACTTTCAATCAATTTAAAGCATCTTTGCTAAATAAAAGTATTAACTTCTATAATTTCGCTCCCCTCCAAGCTTACAAAAGCTATTTATTTCAGATAAATGCTTTCTGTTTATCAAAGAATCCTGAAAAAACTGTTTAAAATATTTATAATAGTAATAATAATGATAAAAAATTTAAATGATTTCTGAAGAAACGTGTGACACTGAAGACTGGAGTATGATGCTAAAAATTCAGCATTAAAATCAATCAATTTTAAAATATATTCAAATAGAACGCAGTTATTTTAAATAGTGAAATATTTCACAATATTACTGCTTTTGCTGTGTTTTGGATCAAATAAATGCAGGCTTTAAAAAAAATTAAAAATCTTACTGATCCATAATAAATATGAAAGATGTGACTTTAGATATATTTGAATGTTTACTTGTCAAGATCCCTGTGTTGTTTTGTGATTCATTGCTGGATCTATGATGTGAACAATGTTTGCTTTCAACAGAAGTATCCAGTAAAAGAACTAGCTACTGATGGAAAAGAGGTCATCTGGGATAGCAAGAGGGGTTTTATTCTACCTAGTCATGTGGTCAGCTACGCTGGGGTGGTCTACTGCCAAACCACTATTCGAAATGAGACTTATCAGTCCTCACCTTACATTGTGGCTGTCGTAGGTAAACAAAAAAAGACTTAAATGTTTATTTGCATGAACTTCTGTGATTAAGAAATGACCTTGGTTTGTGCATTTGACTTTTTGCAAGCATGTCAGAAATGATAAAACTGTTTTTGAGGAGGAAAGCCTGCATTTGTTGAGACTGTAGAGCAGCCTGGTGTGAGATCAGCTGCCCTGGTCTCAAGAGAACAATGCTCCACCCGGCACGTCCCTTATTCTCATTCCCTCTTCCGCAGGATACAAGATCCATGACCTCACCCTGAGTCCGCTTCATGAGAGGCTAACGGTAGGAGAGAGGCTAATGCTAAACTGCACCGCTCACACCGAGCTCAATGTGGGAATCGACTTTCAATGGACCTTCCCTAATGAGAAGGTCAGTAACTTGTTTAGAAAAGTTTCATATACATTAACCTCAGTCTTCAGCATTTGTGACATAAGTTTGATTGCCACAGAAAAAACAAACAAAACTGGACTAGCCACTGGAATTTTTTTTTAACTTGTCTCCTTCCTGTTCTCTACATAAGTTTGCTATGTCCGGTGATGAAAAACAGCCAGAAACAGTCTAAACAAAAGCTCTCTGTTACGTCCTTATTTGATAGCAGGTGTGTGACAGCTTGCTTCTGTTGATGTATGAACCATAAATGGGACAAATAACAAGAACATCACCTAAATAAATATTTAAAATACCTGTTTTTCAAATATAATTTATTCCTGTGACAGCAAAGCTGAATTTTCAGCATCATTACTCCGGTCTTCAGTGTAACATGATCTTTAAGAAATCATTCTAATGCTGTATTGTGTGATTTATTGTTTTTGTGGAAAATGTTTTTCCCCAGGGTTTTTTGTTCAAAAGAACAGTATTTTTTTATTTATTTTGAAACATTATAAATGTTTTTACTTTTACTTTATTGCTTTCACTTTCACTTTATTGCTGAATAATAAAAAACGTACTTACTAACAAAAAAAAAAAAAAAAAAAAAAAACAGTTAAACTGCCTGCTGTTCTTCAGAAAGATCCTTCAGGTCGCACAGATTCTATGGTTTTCCAGCGTTTTTGTGTATTTGACCCCTTTCCAACAATGACTGTATGATTTTGAGATCCATCTTTTCACACTGAGGACAACTGAGGGACTCATATGCAACTATTACAGAAGGCTCAAACGCTCACTGATGCTCCAAAAGAAAAAAACTATGCACCAAGAGATGGGGGGGGGGGGGGGTGAAAACTTTTGAACAGAATGAGGATGTGTAAAGTTTTTCTTATTTTTCCTAAATATCATATTTTTTTCATTTAGTACTGCCCTTCAGAAGCTACAGAATATACATACATGTTTCCCAGAAGACAAAATAAGTTAACCATTTACCCTGATCTTCAAATTCAAAAGTTTTCACCCCCGGCTCTTAATGCACCATTTTTCCTTCTGAAGCAGCAGTGAGCGTTTGAACCTTTTGTAATTCATATTTGTATAATTTGGTTCAATTAAATCCAGTCCAGCTCAGTTCAGCTGATTTGTTTGGACTGCGATTCCATAAATAACATCATGCATCTCTTTGGCTGATTTTAACCCATTTCTCTTCTCCTGCAGAGAGGCGTCAACAGTTCAATACCAAGGTCTCGCTATGAGACCAAATCCTACAAGAAGAAGCTGTGGAACTCCTTAGAACTGTCCAATACTCTCATTGTAGAGAATGTGACTTTAAATGACACAGGAGAGTACGTCTGCACAGCGTCTAGCGGTCAGATGCAGAAGATTGCCAAAGCTGCCCTCATCGTCTATGGTATGTGCTTTTAAGAAAATCAAACTTAAAAGAATAGCTCACCCAAAAACTAATTTACTCACCCTCAAGCCATCCTAGATGTATATGACTTTCTTCTTTCAGACGAATACAATTGGAGTTATATAAAAAAAAGTCCTGGCTCTTTCAAGCTTTATAATGGCAGTGAATGGCTGTTGAGATTTTGAAGACAATAAAGTGTATCTATCCACCATAAAAAGTACTCCACATGACTCCGGTGGGTTAATAAATGCCTTCTGAAGTGAATCAATGCATTTTGTGTTAGAAAAATGTAACTTAGGATGTAAAATATAGGATGAAGCTCAGAGGAGAGAGCAACACAAAACACAAATTAAAAGTACAAAACGAGGATTTGTTAAGAAGAATGTTGGAGGATTTCGATTTAAGCCAAGAGGAGACTGGTTTAACTTCACTGTAAACAAAACTTGGATCTCGTGAGACTTGAATATTCTTACCAGAGCTTAAGCTACGCCTATGTTCTACGTTATCCGCTGGAATGTTGTCTATTGTGAATGTGCATACAACAGTTAGCGGAAGCTAGAGATTATGATTTCTAAAGTTGTTAATGGATATTTTGCTTACACAAACTCATCAGTGAACTTCTGAACTTCTTTGTTAACCCACCGGAGCCGTGTGGAGCCCTTTTTATGATGGATGGATGCAATTTATTGGACTTCAAAATCTCAGCACCCATTCACTGCCATTATAAAGCTTGGAAGAGCCAGGACATTTCTTAATATAACTTTGATTGCATTCATCTGAAAGAAGAAAGTCGTATACACCTAGGATGGCTAGAGGGTGAGAAAATCATGGTGTAATTTTCATTTTTGGGTGAACTATCTCTTTAAAAACAAAATTGAGAAAAAGTCTTCATATCAGTGCTACTGGCACACCTGAGCCAGTTATAAGCTGCTGGCATAGGTAGCACATGGTAGCAGGAAGACCATATGTTTTACAATACAAATACAATAATAAACAAATACAAACCTTAAATACATTAACCTAACATATTGATTGATATTTCAGAGAAACCATTTATAGCGCTCAATGATCAGATGTTGCAGACTGTGGAGGCAACTGCTGGTCAGGAAGAGGCAAAAATCCTGGTTAAATATTATGCATATCCAGAGCCCTCTGTCAAGTGGTAAGTGATTAGAGTAAATAGATTGTGACTATTTATTATAGAACAGTTGGGGTCAAAAGTTTACATTCCCCTTTCAGAATCTGCAAAATGTTAATTATTTTACCAAAATAAGAGGCATCATAACACACGTTATTGTTAATTTAGCATTGACCTGAGTAAGATACTTCACATAAAAGATGTTTACATATAGTCTACAAGAGAAAATAATAGTTGAATTTATAAAAATGACCCTGTTCAAAAGTTTACATACACTTGATTTTTAATACTGTGTTGTTACCTGAATGATCCACAGCTGTGTTTTTTTGTTTAGTGATAGTTGTTCATGAGTCTCTTGTTTGTCCAGAACAGTTAAACTGCCTGCTGTTCCTCAGAAAAATCTTTCAGGTCCCACAAATTCTTTAGTTTTCCAGTGGTTTTGTGTATTTGAACCCGTTCCAACAATGACTGTATGATTTTGAAATCCATCTTTTCACACTGAGGACAAATGAGAGACTCATATGCAACTATTACAGAAGGTTCAAATGCTCACTGATGCTTCAGAAGGAAACACAATGCATTAAGAGCCGGGGGTGAAAACTTTTGGAATTTGAAGATCAGGGTAAATTTAACTTATTTTGTATTCTGAGAAACATGCAAGTGTCTTCTGTAGCCTCTGAAGGGCAGTACTACATGGAAAAATATGATATTTATGCAAAAAAAGAAAAATGTATCTCCATTCTTTTACAAAAGTTTTCACCCCTTGGCTCTTAATGCATGTTTTTTTCCTTATGGAGCATCAGTGAGCGTTTGAACCTTCTGTAATAGTTGCATATGAGTCCCTCAGTTGTCCTCAGTGTGAAAAGATGGATCTCAAAATCAAGCAGTCATTGTTGGAAAAAATGCTGGAAAACCAAAGAATTTGTGGGACTTGAAGAATGTTTTTGAAGAACAGCAGGCATTTTCACTGTTCAGGACAAAAAAGGGACTCATGAACAACTATCACTAAACAAAAAAAACACAACTGTGGATCATTCAGGTAACCACACAGTATAAAGAAACAAGTGTATGAAAACTTTTGAAGATTATTTTCTCTTGTGGACTATATGTAAACATCTTCATGTGAAATATCTTATTCAGGTCAGTACTAAATAAACAATAACATGCATTTTGTATGCTTCCTCTTTTTTTGGTTAAATAAAATTTAGCAGATTCTAAAAGGGGGATGTAAACTTTTTACCTCAACTGTATATTATATGATATTATATTATATTATATTATATTATATTATATTATATTATATTATATTATATTATATTATATTATATTATATTATATTATATTATATTATATCATATTTAATGTGCCTATTAATCGTTCTTTTCTATCCAGGTATAAGAATGATCAGCTAATAGTGTGGAAGGAAGAGTACAGGATGAAGCCCAACAGAGGATCTCTAACTATATATGGTGTTACAGAGAAGGATGCTGGGAATTACACTGTTGTCATGACAAATAAGATTACCAAGGAGGAGCAGAGAAGAACATTTCAACTATTGGTTAATGGTAGTGAATTTCTTCTCTTCTCTTCTCTTCTCTTCTCTTCTCTTCTCTTCTCTTCTCTTCTCTTCTCTTCTCTTCTCTTCTCTTCTCTTCTCTTCTCTTCTCTTCTCTTCTCTTCTCTTCTCTTCTCTTCTCTTCTAATGTGATAACGTGTGTGTTTATATGTACAGTTCACCCTAAGATCTTTGAGAAGGAAGTGCCGTTGGATCGAGATGTTCATATGTACGGAAGTAGCGCTACACTCAGATGCACAGCTAGTGGAGGATCCAGCCCTGTCACAATACAATGGCAGTGGATGCCCAGAGAGGACTGCCCAGTCAGATTTCTGTAAGTCTATGTCACATGATTTGATGCTATGTGTGACCCTGGACCATAAAACCAGTCATACGGGTCAATTTTTTGAAATTGAGATTCATACATCATCTAAAACTAAATAAATAAGCTTTCTATTGATGTATGGTTTGTTAGGATAGGACAATATTTGGCCGAGGTACAACTATTTGAATATCTGTAATCTGAGGGTGCAGCAAAAATCTAAATATTGAGAAAATCACCTTTAAAGTTGTCCAAGTGAAGTTCTTAGCAATGCATATTACTAATCAAAAATTAAGTTTTGATATATTTACGGTAGGAACTTCATGGAACATGATCTTTACCTAATATCCTAATGATTTTTGGCATAATTTTGACCCATACAATGTATTTTTGGCTATTGCTACAAATATACCCGTGCTACTTAACACTGGTTTTGTGGTCCAGGGTCATATATTTTTGTGTTGCTTCAAATATAACCTGTTTAATACAGCCATGAAAAAGTAGACGGTTAAAAATAGAAACTTAAAGGGATAGTTTACCCAAAATTTAAAAGTCTGTCATTAATTGCTCACCCTCATGGCATTCCAAACCTGTAAGATTTTCGTTCATCTTCAGAACACAAATTAAGATATTTTTGATGAAACTTAAGCACTTTCTGGCCCTGCATAGACAGCAACTACCAGTGTTGGGGGTAACGCATTACAAGTAAGGCAAGTTACGTAATAATATTACTTTTTCCAAGCAACTAGTAAAGTAACGCATTACTTTTTAATTGACATGAAAATATCTAAGTTACTTTTTCAAATAAGTAATGCCAGTTACTTTTTCCCCCATTT
Source organism: Garra rufa (assembly GCF_049309525.1). Classification (NCBI taxonomy): domain Eukaryota; kingdom Metazoa; phylum Chordata; class Actinopteri; order Cypriniformes; family Cyprinidae; genus Garra; species Garra rufa. Next base: position 5,361,635 of record NC_133373.1, on the reverse strand, counting down.
TTTGATTAAAAGCTCTCCTGTCCCCATGCTGAGAGAAATTGTAAGATGTTACTTTAGTTCTAGAATAAATGTGAACATGCAAAAAAAGAATCTCACTCACTAAAAAAATAGATACAGTATTCCTCAAAATGAATAAAAACGGTGAAATTCAACGCAAACATGCAATAAATAAATAGGTTAAATAATACAAATATCCTTTATGTATTTAATCCCATTTTATTAACAGATGTCTTTGCTGCCGACCTTCGATGATCCAATTCATCCATACTAATAAGCAACAATTACTTAAGATAATTTAACATTTGTTTTCCTTTTTTTTATTGCTGAAGAGTTGACATTTTGTCTTCTGCGGTCTACTGTACAGACGTGAATATAGTTTTCTCTAAACCTGAGGGTTTTGGTGTGAAAAGGCTTTTACATTTGCCAAAAATAGTACTTTTTATATTAAAAACAAGCAAGCAAGTCCTGCTCAGATTTAAAAAGCAACGCAAAAGTAACGTAACGCATTACTTCCCATAAAAAGTTACTAAGTAACGTAATTAGTTACTTTTTAAGGAGTAACTCAATATTGTAATGCATTACTTTTAAAAGTAACTTTTAGCATTCAAGGCCCAGAAAGGAAGTAAGGACATCAGTAAAATAGATAAAACAGTCTGTGTGATATCAGGGGTTTAACCTAGGTACAAGAATACTTTTTGTTCACAAAGAAAACAAAAATCAGAATGACATTTCTGTCCTTGTTTGCCCAGTGCTTTGGCATATTTGTGTGGCTGGATTATCCATTCATTCCAAGAGAAGATGTATCAGGACTGTGCTAGCATATTTGTTCATGGTGTGTCCCACAGTGCAATTCATTAGCATTGTGCTCTAAATGGGCATTCATCCTGAAACAACCGCTGTGATTGGGCCAGCCAGTATGACCGCTGTGGTTAGAGAGATCTGTTATACTAAGAAAAAGAGTTTTACTTAAATTGTGACTTTGATTGGCAGCTTGCATTCTCAGAACATCATTTCCAAGGATGTTGTGATCATGTAATGAGCGTTCAGGGCCAGGCATCACGCGAGGCCTTATCTTCAGATTGCACCCTCAGCTACTTCCGTAGTCCTCATCACAACTTCCTGTTGTTCTAAAAGCAGACGCATTCAAATCCCGTGTCCTTGATCAAACATGAAAATAACATGTCTGTCACTGCGTCCTACTAACAAGAGTTCACCCTCGTCCTCACCTTTCATTACGGCTTTTATGTGTCCTATTTTTGTGGTTGTCTTTTTTCCAATTCTTTTTCCTATTTCCGCTCTTTCTCTGTCTCGTCTCCCGTGGCTGACCTACATGAGGTGCTGATGTCTAACCCAAGCCTAAACCTGATATCTGTTTATTGACATTTATAATAATTCCCATTATGCATAAAAATGTGTGGCAGAAGACAGAGAGAGGAATGGAGTCATAGGATGGTCTAAATTTAGACTGTTAATAATAGGTGCATTGTTGTTGTTGATTCCGTGTGGTGTTTTCTGTTCCTGCTGGAGATGTTTATTTCTGTCTGTGTGTTCCTTTTTGAGATATATATATATATATATATATATATATATATATATATATATATATATATATATATATATATATATTAGTGGTGGGCTGTTATCGGTGTTAACGTGCTGCGTTAACGTGAGACTCATATCGCGCGATAAAAAAAATATCGTCGTTAATCTATTCTCAAAGTTGGGTTGGGAGCTGGGTCTAAACTACGCAAGATATGATGACTTTCACCTTGATATTTTAGCGCGGATGACGTATATCTAGTTGAATTTCAATGTAGGGGGCGAGAACGAGTCTTCAACTTCTGTGAAATTACCACATCAAATGAGACGCGCAGACATGGATGCAGTTATGAAGCCGCTTCAGGGCAGGTGCGTGCGTTGCTAGACCCTTTTTACTGGGGCACGTGCCCCAGTGAAAATCTGCTGTGCCCCAGTAAAATCTCAAATTTGAGTTATAATTTACTTTGATAATCCCGAAATAAAGACATTAAACTATATGCAACAACTGAATTGACGCTTCTAAAAGCAACGCAGTTTAATCGAAGACTATGCACACAGATAGGCTATCCATACCCGCGCGCCTGTGTATTTTACTGGAACGCGCACGTCGTACAGCCTTTTGCGCAGAAGTACTTGGTTACACAAGTTTGTATAGTTAATTGTGTTGTAAATGCAATTGTCAAGCAGTTTGTAATGCATTTTGGAAACAGGAGATGAGCGCCTGGTCTAATGCGCCACCTGGCTTGAGAAACCCGTTCTCAAAGACTTACTTTTAGTCATTATTTGGGTAGCACACATTAAATTAGCCATTTTAATCTAGATTAATCTAGATTAATTTCAAGATTTAATCTAGATTAATCTAGATTTAAAAAAATAATCTATGCCCACCACTAATATATATATATATATATATATATATAGGGATATATATACTGCCGGTCAGAAGATTAATGCTTTTTAAAAGAGACATTTCTGCTTATCAAGGCTGCATTTATTTGATTAAAAATACAGAATTTTTTTTTTAATATTGTGAAATAATTAATGCAATATTTTTTTTTTATATATACTTTGAAATATAATTTATTCCTGTGATGCAAAGCTGAATTTTCAGCATCAATAGTATTTGGTGTCACACGATCCTTTCAGTAATCATTTTAATATGCTGATTTACAATCAGTTGTGCTACTTTTGGAACCTTTGATACTTTTTTCAAGATTCTTTGAGAAATAAAACATTTAAAAGAACAGCAACAGATTTATCTTTGCCTCACAGAAATAAAATATATTTTAAAGTATATTAAAATATATATTTTTTATTTTCAATTGCAATAATATTTCATAGTATTACTTGTTTCTGTATTTTTAATCAAATAAATAAAACTTTGATGAGCATAAGAGACTTTTAAAAAAGCATTAAAAACATTTGCGCGGCAGTGTATATATACAGTATATACACTAGTAATATTGTGCCATATTGGTATAAAAAAACATTTTACATCTGTTATTATGTTGTAAAAACATGATGTGCATTAAACATTATATTACATCAAGGCTTCCCAAACTGGTTAAAACTGATTACAAGTATTTAAAAATGTAATTTAATCTGACTACAATTACTGCATTTTTCTAATCTGATTATGTAATCCAGATTACCTGTAATCAGTTACTACCCAGCTCTGATTGTTAATGTAAATATATATAATACAATTGAATTTTTTTTCGTTCTCTTTTTCTGATAGTGTAATTAACGTTTATTTAACCAAGAAAATTTGACTGGGACAATATTATGTGTACAATATTTTAAATGTGTGTACAGACTTGGAAAAGAAAAATCAAAATAATACTTAAAATATGAACAAGTAATTTATTACTTTTTAGATTATATTTGTTTCAACATTATTATTATTAATTATTTATTACTGTACATATAATATAAAAATAATGCATTCATATTTAGAATATTTTATGTTTTTTTTTATTGCATAAAAACTGATAAATCAAATTATTATGTGTTATTCACAGACCTAAGTCAGACCAAAGTGTGGTAAAGTGTGACAAGTGGAGGGAGATGTCAAACAACACAGGAAGGAATCCCATCATCAGCCCCACATCTGTTATTGAACGCTCTCTGAAGGTAAACATCAATTCCCGTAAAAGCTATTTAGCAAAAACTGTTTGTAAACATAAAATATACAGTTGGGTCCAAAAGTCTGAGAATAGGATTCAAAATCTAATTCAAACCTGGTAATAATCTGAATAGAATCTGAAAGAAATGTTTGGATGTACAGTAAAATAAATACGATTCTGCACTATATCTAGGTGATCATCAGATTTCATGAGTGCTGCTATCATTAAAGCAAAAGAGGGACAAACCAAATACCAAGACATTAAGGTGAAACACTGCAGGTGAATAGGTAAAAAAAACAACTAATAGTTATCACCTTACTTACCCGGTTGATTGATTACATTGATAATTGCAAGAAAATTTTGTATTACAAGTTTTTTAAAATGTTAGGTTTAAATATGCAAATGAGGCATTATTTAATGAAATATGTGCTCATTTGCATACATTTCTAGTTAAAAAATCTAAACACTAGATGAAGTCAGTTTCAAAATTCTTGTTTAATTTTTTTTTACATATTAGAGTCAAAAGTGTTTACAGGGGGAATTTTGGGTATCTCATTTCGTCACACCATAATTCAGAAAAAAAACGTAATATTTATAGTAATTCATCAGGCGATCAGGCGAATCATATATGAACAAATCCCTCAGGATATAGACAAATGTAAAGTTTGGTGTGTGTAAGTGTTACTGAAGTGGAGATTTATGGCTCAGTGTAGGAGAAAAAACTCATTTTGAGAAAACTGCCTTTAAAAATATGTATTGTAATTGAAATCTATTTACACAAATAGATAAAGTACTGTAAAAGAAACACATAACAGTGTTTTTGGATGTTTTCTTTCCACTAGTCTGAAAAAACACTTTATGAAAAACAAAACTTGACAGGTGCATAAAAAAAAACATTTGTAGAAAAACACCCTTAAATTCTAATACATTTTTTCAGTTTAACTATCCACTCAGATTTGTGATGAAAATGCCAAAGCAAAGCATTTTCACTAGTGCTCTGAGACTTTTGGACCCTAATGCATTATTGGTCTTAATCTTGCTATAATTATACAGTACCTTTAAAATCATCACTGCCTTCGATGTTGTTTTAATGATCTGTTTATTCTCTGAATAGACCATCAGCACACTGAAGATCCAGAAGGCAGTTGATCATGCCCTCTACAGGTGCATTGCCTCCAATAAGATGGGAATAGAAGAGCGGGTCATTGTGTTTCAAGTAGCTCGTGAGTGCCTCTAAATCCTGACACATGACGAATTCTGAGAATTGGTCAAATCCAAAATTTCGACATTTGTCTTCTTTACAGGTTTCCTCAACCTAAGCATCCTCCCCTCCAGCAACCCTATTGAGGGTGAGGATGTGGTAATGCGCTGTGTAGCCGATCGACTGCTGTACTCTAACTTGCGTTGGTATCGGGTAACAAACATAGCCAACCCTGACGCCTCTCCAGCAGCAGTGCCTTGTGATACCCTTACCCTGTCACCTCTCCACCACACCAATGTTACCATTTCAGGTCTGCAGGGCACCAATGCAACGCTGGACCTGCCTATACCCAATGCCACATTGATGGACCAAGGCCTGTACGCTTGCCAAGTGGAGAATGTGGGCACCAGTGAGAGAACCTGCTTACTTCACAACCTCAGACTCAGAGGTCGGTCTATAGATTTAGACTGAGTGTTTTTAGGAAGCTTGTTTGGAAACGGTCATTATTGGCCTAATTACATTTGTTGGTGGTGCTAGTGGTAGAAATTGCACACTTGCACACTAACAAAATGTTACAAATTCTGTTATTATTTACTCACCCTCTTGTCGTTCCAAATCCGTAAGACCTTCAGCATGAGAGTGAGCAATTAATGATAGAGTTTTAATTTTTGGATGAACTATCCCTTTAATAAACTATACTGTATTTAGTTCTGTCACTCAATTTGCTTGTGCAAGCTGGAATGTCCATCCAGAGCTGGGTTGATTACTTACAAATTATAATCCGTTACTGAGTCCAAATTACATGACAAAAATTGTAGTCAGTAACGTAATCCATTACATATTTTAGATAATATAATCAGATTACTTTTTTGATTACTTTTAGATTACTTTTGACCTAACTCTTATCACATTGGTTTAAACAGGACCATAATGTGCCATAATGATGTAAAAATACAAAGAGTGAGAAAATATATTCCTTTCATTGTAATTAACAACAAAGTGCATTAAACATTATTTTACATCACGTTTTTTTAAACTAAACTTTTAGGCCTGGCTTCACAGACAGGGCTTAGACTAAGCCAGGATTAAGTCATAGTTCAATTAAGACATTTAAGCCATTTATATAAATGTGAGTTAGAATAAAACATTACTGGTGTGCATCTTGAGACAAAACAAAGGCACTGATATATTTTAGGATCAGTCAGTGCAAGTTTCTTTCATTTGAAACAGCTCAGACTTGCAGTTTAGTCTGGGACTAGGCTTAAGCTTTGTCTGTGAAACCGGGGGTTAGTGTTTAATGTTCCTGTTTGAGCATAAACAACATCCGCAAATGTATTGATTCTCAAAATTCAATGCCAAGGGAGATATTGTCTTTTATAGAATTGCTGATTGACCTCCTCTTTAAAGTAAAAATATTAGGTGAAAGAGGTTCAGATGACAAAATGTTTGAGAATGTCTGCAAAGAAATAACAAGAATTTGTGCATTTTGAAAGACTAAAGCATTTTATTAACACAATAATACATGGTTAAATAACCTACTGAGTGATAACTCAAATAAAAATGAATGTGTTCATCAATAGTTGATGCAATGTTGAAACACTTCTTAAACCTGAAATTATTTTTGTAAATCCATTGATTAAATGCATCTCACCACCTGACTAATGACTAGTCTATGTGTGAATGTCCACAAAACTGGATTTTCTGAGTATAAGTGGTAGGCTATTTTAGAAAGGAACATTTAAAAGATAAAAAAGAGGAATTAGAGCGAATCAATAAATGATCACCAATTTATTGCTATTGTGTAAATAATATGTAATCCTGTAATCAATAAAAAAGTAACTGTAGTCTGATTACGAGTATTTTAAAATGTAACTTACTCTAATTACAAGTACTTAATTTTTGCAATCTGATTATGTAATCTAGATTACATGTAATCAGTTACTACCCAGCTCTGTGTACATCACAGATTATTTCACTATCTTTCTGCAGCTCTTGAGATGTCAAGAATTGTGACCAATCTGACTGACCAGAGAGTGAATATGAGTGACTCTACCACTTTAGAGTGTGAAGTGTCCGGCACACCAACCCCTACTGTAGTTTGGACTAAAGACAACCAGACTGTCACAGAGGGATCAGGTGAGCAAAATGAAACATCTATCCACTTTATTATTCAATGTGGAAGTAAGAAATAACTGCAGATGTGTTGTGTGTGTTGTGTGAACATGACATTGCTATAGATCTAGACTAAATGTAAAAATGCATTTACTTTTCTCACTCACAAAAATGAATAAAAACAGTGAAATGCAAACCTATGCAAATAGACAAACCTGCAATAATTCAATATCTTAATGCAATTATCCTTTATATATTTAATCCCATTTTATTAACTGATGTCTTTGCAGCTGACCTCCGATGATCCAGTTCAAAGCAAAAATGACTTTAAATAAACATTTGTGACCCTGGACCACAAAACCAGTCATAAAGCTAATTTTTAATGAATAAATCCGAATAAATAAGCTTTGCATTGATGTATGGTTTGTTAGGATAGGACAGTATTTGGTCGAGATTTGAAAATCTGGAATCTGAGGGTGCGAAAAAATCAAAATACTGAGAAAATCACCTTTAAAGTTGTCCAAATGTAGTTCTTAGCAATGCATATTACTAATCAAAAATTAAGTTTCGATATACTTACGGTAGAAAATTTACAAAATATCTTTATGGAACATGATTTTTACGTAATATTCTAACGATTTTTGGTATAAAAGAAAAATCAATAATTTTTACCCATGCAATGTATTTTTGGCTATTTCTGACTGGTTTTTTGGTCCAGTGTCACATTTGTGCTTTACTTTATTTTTTATTGCTATTTATAAGAGTGTTGTATTTTCTTCTCCTGCGTTACAGACTGCTCCTACTATACAGACATGAATTTACATTTTCTTCAGCCTAAGGCTTATTCAATTAATTTTTGGTGTGAATAATTTTATGTTTGACTTTTTATATTAAAAACAAACAATCAAGCCATGCCCAGATTTGAAAAGTAATGCAAAAGTAATGTAACGCATTACTTTCCATAAAAAGTAACTAAGTAATGTAATTAGTTACTTTTTTAGGGAGTAATGCTATATTGTAATGCATTACTTTTAAATGTAACTTTCCCCAATGCTGTGCACTGCAAACCATTGTGTTCATAATTAAGATAATACATTAAAACAATATGCTGGATGCACCAATTTGCAATATCAAGCAGCAAAATTAGCTATTTTGTACAGCTAAAAAAAGCTGGACGCGGATGAGACTGGAAGCCAGGCCCATAAAATTTACAAATGACCGTCTAAGAAAGCATTTATTTACAGTGACAGTAATCATGTTTATGCTTTTCTGTTGTCAGGTGTGATTCTGAAACAGTCAAATCGTGTCTTAACCATCCAACGGGTGAAAAAGGAGGACAGTGGTCTTTACATATGTACAGCCTGTAACCAGCAGGGCTGTGACTCTCATGAGGCTCGTATTACTGTAGATGGTGAGTGTTGATTTCTTTATTTTAATGGTTTCATTTTTTTTATTTAGAAAAAATGTCTAATGCTTACCTAGGAATCCATTATTTGATCAAAAATTATAGTAAAACCAGTAATATTATATTTTTATTTGTATATATTTTCAAATGGAGTTTATTCCTAAAAGGCTAAATTTTCAGTATCATTACTAGTCTTCAGTGTCACATGGTCCCTAAAAAGTAATTATAGTATGCTGATTTGGTGCTCAAGTAATAGTTCTTATTATGATTAATTGATCAAAACTGAAAGCAAAAGAACAGCATTTATTTTAAATAGAAATCTTTTGTAGCATTAATGTCTTTACTGTCACTTTTAATCAATTTAATGTGTCTTTGCTCAAAAAATATATACCAAAAGATGGCAGGTACATTCGTAGTAGTTCTTCAGTTATGAATTGACATGTAAAACATCACGTAGTAGCCACACTAATTATGACTCCGTTTTAAGAGGATTCATTGTCATATTTGTGAGGCGAGCTCAGTCTCCCACTGACTTTTATCCTCATTGAGATTTTGTTGTAATCAAGGCCTTGTGACAAAAATAGCTCTCTTTTTAGTCTGTCAGGAAGGGGGCTCTGTTAGTGTACATCCTTT